>NW_012103221.1:2183328-2185284 GCF_000951045.1 Mandrillus leucophaeus
TGCCCTCCTGGGCTCAAGCAATCCTTCTACCTCAGTCTTCCGAGTAGCTGGGACTAAAGGTGTGTACCACCACGCCTGGCATATATATATATATAAAATCTTTTTTTTTTTAATAAAGACAAAGCGATATGGTTTGGCTCCATATAATCTTTTGTTTTGTAAAGACAAAACGATATGGTTTGGCTCTGTGTCCCCATCTAAATCTCATCTTGTAGCTGCCATAATTCCCACGTGTTGTGAGAGGGACCCAGTGGGAGATAACTGATTCATGAGGGCAGATCTTTCTTGTGCTGTTCTCTTGATAGTGCATAAGTTTCAGGAGATTTGATGGTTTTAAAAATGGGAGTTTCCCTGCACAAACTCTTCTCTTGTCTGTCACCACTTAAGACATGCCTTTTTGCCTTTCACCTTCCACCATGATTGTGAGGCCTCCCCAGTCACGTGGAACTGTAAGTCTAATAAACCTCTTTCTTTTGTACATTACCTAGTCTCAGGTATGTCTTCATCAGCAGCATGAAAACTGACTAATACACAGGGGCTCACTATGTTGCCCAGGCTGGTCCTGAACTCCTAGACTCAAAGCAATCCTTCTGCCTCAGCCTCCCAAAATGCTGGGATTACAGGTGTGAGGCAGTGTGCCCAGTCTCTCTGAATTACTTCTTTCAACTCTATGTCAAACTATAATTATCTCTAAATAAAAAGCTTAATTTAAGAAAAAAATCTATAAGAAATTCTCTGACCTCTAGATTTAAATTCTAAGTCTTCGATATGGTTTACAAGAAGACTCACAGTTAGGAACCTTCTCCCCTTCTCTAGCTTCATTGCTCTTCATATCCTCCTACCTCTTAAAATCTTCCAATCATTTGTTCTTCCTACCATCGCTACTGAACTCCTTTTAGCTCCTAAGTGTGCATTCTATCTCTATCCTCTTGGCCTTTGCCTAGGCTGTTCTCTCTGCCTAGAAAATCTTAGTTGCTATTCCTTTATCCCCTTACCTTGTTGACACCACCTCTTTCTTCAGGCTTTGATACAGATCTTACTTTTTACATGAAGTCTTTCCTTAACTCCCAAATCTGGGACAGGGGCCTCCTTCTAGATTGCCTAGTGAACTAGTGGTATTTATTAAAATTCAGGGTAGCTGCCAGGCCTGTATCTTGCTCCAAAGGTCATTGCCTTCTTATTTAATATTTAATCCCCAAGGTCTACAAAACTGACTGGAACATAGTAGGTGCTCTATAAATACATGTTGAAGGGAAAGCAGGCCGGGCGCAGTGGCTCAAGCCTGTAATCCCAGCACTTTGGGAGGCCAAGATGCGCGGATCACGAGGTCAGGAGATCAAGACCATCCTGGCTAACACATTGAAACCCCGTCTCTACTAAAAAAAATACAAAAAACTAGCCAGGCAACGTGGCGGGCGCCTGTAGTCCCAGCTACTCGGGAGGCTGAGGCAGGGGAATGGCGTAAACCCGGGAGGTGGAGCTTGCAGTGAGCTGAGATCTGGCCACTGCACTCCAGCCTGGGCGACAGAGCCAGACTCCGTCTCAAAAAAAAAAAAGAAGAGAAAGAAAAACTATGGAATACAGTGAAAAGATCAATAGTTGCCTGGGTGCAGTGGCTCATGCCTATAATCCCAGCACTTTGGGAGGCCGACATGGGCAGATCACTTAAGGTCAGGAGTTCCAGACCAGCCTGGCCCACATGGTGAAACCCGACTCTATTAAAAAAAACACACACAAAATATTAGCCACGCATGGTGGTGTATGCCTGTAATCCCAGCTACTCAGGAGGCTGAGGCAGGAGAATCACTTGAACCCAGGAGGTGGAGGTTGCAGTGAGCCAAGATCACACCACTGCCTGGGTGACCGAGTGAAACTCCATCTAAGAAAAAAAAAAAATCAATAGCTGCCAGGGTTTGGGGGCAGGGGCATGGAGAGATAATAGGTGGATCCCAGAGA
>NW_012103221.1:2187122-2188977 GCF_000951045.1 Mandrillus leucophaeus
GGAGGCTGAGGCTGGAGAATGGCGTGGACCCGGGAGGCGGAGCTTGCAGTGAGCTGAGATCCGGCCACTGCACTCCAGCCTGGGCGACAGAGCGAGACTCTATCTCAAAAAAAAAAAAAGTATTTTTCACGGTTTTAATAAACACCAAATTTTCCAGGAATGCAATTAATACAACTTGTACTTTGACTTGGTTGGAACTTAACAAACAGGATATTAAGTATTTTGAAAAATCTCATTACCAGTGACAATACCATTTAAAATATCTTACCTACCAATACAACACATTTTATATACCTGCATTTCTTGCTGTGTATTCACAGTAATTCTATGTACAGGTACAAGCATCTGATTAATTCATTGCATGTTCTAATGATATAATGCTTAAACATTTATATTTAAAAATATATATTTCAAATTATGTTGTTTTAGATTTCTTATACTTTTCCTTTGTGTTACATTTATGACATCATATTAGAAACTATGTGTTGGCCGGGCGCGGTGGCTCACACCTGTAATCCCAGCACTTTGGGAGGCCGAGGGGGGCAAATCACAAAGTCAGGGGATTGAGACCATCCTGGCTAACACAGCGAAACCCCGTCTTACTAAAAATACAAAAAATTAGCCGGGCATGGTGGCGGGTGCCTGTAGTCCCAGCTACTCGGGAGGCTGAGGCAGAAGAATGGCGTGAACCCGGGAGGGGGAGCTTGCAGTAAGCCGAGATTGCGCCACTGCACTCCAGCCTGGGAGACAGAGCAAGATTCAGTCTCAAAAAAAAAAAAAGGAAAGAAATTGTATGTTAATTTTATTATATGTGAATTATAATTAAAAGAGTTCCTTTTAAGGATCATCAAGGAGCATTAGAAAATATTTACTATAAAAAAAAGAAACACTGACTGGATATGTTTGAGAACCACTGAACATCAAGTTCAAACTCAACGCAACAGGCCCTGGCTTATCTTTCAGTGTCTATTTTATAACTTCCTGCCTCCCGCACTGGACAGACTCAAACAGCACTAACCTGTTTGTAATTTCCCGACTAGCAAACCCAATATGATGCTTCTATGTGCCTCTGTTCGTGCTGTTCTAAATGTTCTGAAATGTCTTATCATCACCTTCATCAGATTAATTGCTATTCACCATTCAAGAGTCAGTTCAAGTATGGCTTCTCCAATACTCCTCCTCTCCTAGTAAGGTAAGTGCCCCCTTTCTCTTCCAAAAATGCCCTAATATCTCTATCCCTGCACTTACCTCAATGAAATGAAATTATGTCAAAAAGTCTATTTGACCCAACAGAGTCTAAACTTTCAGGGCAGAGTCTATGTATCTCTGCAAATATATCATCTAACACCTTGAAGTAGAATTCATATTCCAACAAGCATTCATACTGTATCAACAATATTTTAAATCAAAAATTCTAAATGCTGCAGATCAATATTAAGTCCAGAATTATTTAAAGCTACCAACTTCTTGCTTTACAAAATTCTCTCACATACATTCACAAACCATAAACTTCTTTAAGATAAGAGTAGAAAATAATTCAGGGTGCTGATTTCTGTTTGCCTAATCTAGCCTAGCAAATTAGCAAGGAGCTCAGAGCCAAAAAAAAAAAAAAAAAAATTTAGGCTAGGATACTAAAGAAAAAAAAGACTTTGAATGAAAAATGAAAATATAATTTACCACTTTTTTTTTCTTTTGAGACAGGATCTTGCTCTGTCACCCAGGCTGGAATGCAGTGGCACAATCATGGCTCACTACAGCCTTGCCCTCCTGGGCTCAAGCAATCCTTCTACCTCAGTCTTCCGAGTAGCTGGGACTAAAGGTGTGTACCACCACGCCTGGCATATATATATATATA
>NW_012103221.1:2191017-2194094 GCF_000951045.1 Mandrillus leucophaeus
GACCGAGTGAAACTCCATCTAAGAAAAAAAAAAAATCAATAGCTGCCAGGGTTTGGGGGCAGGGGCATGGAGAGATAATAGGTGGATCCCAGAGATTTTTGGACATTGAAACCAATCTGTATGATACTATATGCCAGATGCATGTCATTATACATATGTCAAAACCCACAGAAGTTACAATATCAAGCATGTACCCTAAGATAAATTATAGACTTTGGGTAGTAATCATGTGCCAATCTTGGTTCACCCATTGTTTAACAAATGTACCAGTCTAGGCCTTGGAAGGCAGAGCAAGATAGCCAAACAGAAGCCTCCACCAATCATCCTCCCTGTCAGAACACCAAATATGACATCTACATAAAAAAACACTTTCACAAGAACCAAAAATCAGGTGAGTGATCACAATACCTGGTTTTAACTTCATGTTGCAGAAAAACAAACTGAAGTGGGTAGGAGAGGTCCTTGAATTTCTGATACCACCCTTCCCCCATCCCCCAGCAGCAGCCAACTAGAAAGAATCTGTATGTTTGGGAGAGGGAGAGTGCAGCAATTGTGGGACTTTACATTGGAACTTGGTGCTGCCAACACCAGGCAGAACTCAGCCAATGTCCACAGAGGGTGCATTTAGACTGGCTCTAGTCAAAGCGGGATTGCTCATCTCAGAAGCCAGAACTTGAGTTCAGCAAGCCTCACCACAGAAGGCTAAAGAGCTCGGGGGTCCTCAATAAACAAAAGGTATTCTAGGCCACAGGACTGAAACTTATAGGAAAGTCTAAAAGCTGTGCTGGGATCAGAGCCAGCAGAGTCAGGGGACACATGACCTAGTAAGACACCAGCTGGGGTGGCTAAGGGAATGCCTGCATCACCCCTCTGCCAAGCCCAGGCAGCACAGCTCACAGCTCACAGCTCCAAAAGAGACTCCTTCCTTCAGCTTAAGAGGAGAGAAAACAGTAAAGAAGACTTTGTTTTGCAACGTGGACACCAGCTCTGCCAAAGTAGAACAGTGCACCAATCAGAGTCGTGAGGCCCCCACTCCAGGCCCTAACTTCTGGACAACATTTCTAGACAAACCCTGGGCCAGATGGGAACCAGCTGACATGAAGGGAAGGATCCACTCCTGGTGGGATTCAGCACCTGCTGACTAAAGGGCCTTTCAGCCTTGAATAATCAGCAGTGGTAACCAGGTAGAACATGTTGTGGGCCTTGAGTGAGACTATGAAACATGCTGCCTTCAGGTGTGACCTACCACATTCCCAGCTATGGCGGTATGGGGAGAGACTCCTGCTTGAAAAAAAGTAGAGGGGAAAATAAAGGTACCAGCTTAGGTACCAGCTCTGCCACAGTAGAGAAGAGCACCAAACAGACTTGGGGTCCTCAATTTCAGGCCTTGGCTCTTAGATGAAATTTCTGGACCTATCCTGGGCCAGAAAGGAGCCCACTGCCAGAAAGGGTGAGTTGCAGGTCTGGAAGCATTCACCACAAGCTGACTGAAAAGTCCTTGGGCCTTAAGTGAACATTGGCAATACTTCCTATGGGCCTATAATGCTGGCAGTCATAGGCAGAGGCTCTCCTGCCTGGGAGAAGGGGAGGAGAGAGTGGGAAAGACTTTGTCTTGTGGTTTCGGTGCCAGCTTAGCTGCAGCAGAATAGAGGACCAGGTAGATTCCTAAGGTTTACAAACCAGGCCATGGCTCCCAGACAGCATCTCTGAAACCTACTAGGGCTCAGGAGAACTTGCCTCTCTGAATGGAAGGATACAAGCCTGGCTGGCTTCACCATCTGCTGATTATGTAGAGTCCTAGGCCCTGAGAGGTAGCCAGGTAGTGGTTACAGTGGGCCTTGGGCAAGACCCAGTGCCATGCTGACTTCAGGTGACCCAGCACAGTGCCAGTGGTAGTGGCCACAGAGGTCATTGTGTTACCCATCCCTCAGCTCCAGGCAGTCCAGCACAGAGAAAGAGACTGTTTGGGAAAAAGGGAAGAGAACAAGAGTCTCTGCCTGGCAATAGAAAGAATTCTTCCAGATCTTATTCAAGACCACCAAGGTGGTACCTCTACAAGTCTGTAAGAACTTCAATGATGTTGGACTTGGGGTGCCCTTAATGCAGATACAACTTAGATCACAACACCCCTGTCCTTTCAAATACCTGGAAAGCATTCCCAAAGAGGATGAGTAAAAACAAGATGTACTAGATGGTGAAGACTATAATAAACATCTAATTCTTTAATGACTAGACACTAATGAGAATCCACAAGCATCGAGACCATCCAGGAAAACATGACCTCCCAAAATGAACTAAATAAAGCACCAGGGGCCAATCACAGAGAGGCAGAGATATGTAATCCTTCAGGACAGAAAATTCAAAATAGCTGTTTTGAGGAAACTTGAAGAAATTCAAGAGAACATAGAGAAGGAATTCAGAATCTTTCAGATGAATTTAACTACAAAATGGAAATAATTAGAAAGAATCAAAAGGAAATTCTGGAGCTGAAAAATGCAATTGACATAATGAAGAATGGATCAGAGTATCTTAAAAGCAGACTCGATCAAGCAAAATAAAGAATTAGTGAGCTTGAAGACAGGCTATTTGAAAACACACAGTCAAAGGAAACAAAAAAGAAAGCAAAAAAGAAAAAGAGGCTGGGCACGGTGGCTCACACCTGTAATCCTAGCACTTTGGGAGGCCAAGGCGGGCAGACTGCCTGAGCTCTGGAGTTCAAGAACAGCCTGGGCAACATGGCAAAACGCAGTCTCTAATAAAAATACAAAAAAATTAGCCAGGCATGGTGGTGTTCGCCTGCAGTCCCAGGTAATCGGGAGGCTGAGGCATGAGAATTCCTTGAACCCAGGAGGCAGAGGCTGCAGCAAGCTGAGATCATGCCACTGCATTCCAGCCTGGGCGGCAGAGCAAGACTCTGTCTCCAAAAAAAAAAAAAGAAAGAAAGAAAGAAAAAACAAAAAGAAGAAGAATGAAGCACACCTACAAGATTTAGTAAATAGCCTCAAAGGGCATCTCTAAGAGTTACTGGCCTTAGAGAAAGTAAACAGAGACACAGGTGTAGAAAGTTTATTCAAAGG
>NW_012103221.1:2195277-2197196 GCF_000951045.1 Mandrillus leucophaeus
GATAAAAGAGCCAATTCAGCAAAACAATAAAACAATTTTAAAAATATATGCACCTGACACTGGAACACCCAGATATATAAAGCAAATATTATTAGAGCTAAAGAGACAGACCCCAATACAATAATAGCTGGAGACTTCAACATCACACTTTCAGCATCAGACAGATCATCCAGACAAAACTCAACAAAGAAACATTTGACTTCATCTGCACTATAGACCAAATGGACCTAATAGATTTTACAGAACATTTCATCCAATAGCTACAGAATATATACTCTTTTCCCCAGCACATGAATCATTCTCCAGGACAGATCACATGTTAGGCTACAAGCCAAGTCTAAAAAACATTCAAAAAACTGAAATAATATCAAGTATCTTCTTTAACCACAATGGAAAAAAACTAGAAATCATAACAAGAGGAATTTTGGAAACTATACAAACATACAGAAATTAAACAATACGCTGCGGAATGACCACTGGGTCAATAAAGAGATTAAGAAGGAAATTTAAAAATTTCTTGAAACAATAATGGAAAAACAACAGGTTGAGCACGGTGGCAAATGCCTGTAATCCACTTTGGGATGCCAAGGCAGGTGGATCACCTGAGGTCAGGAGTTCGAGACCAACCTGGCCAACATGGAGAAACCCCGTCTCTACTAAACACACAAAAAATTAGCTGGGTATGGTGGCACACGTCTGTAATCCCAGCCACTCAGGAGGCTGAGGTGGGAGAATCGCTTGAACCTGGGAGGCGGAGGCTGCAGTGAGCCGAGATCACACCACTGTACTCCAGCCTGGGCAACAGAGCAAGACTGTCTCAAACAACAAAAACAACAACAACAACAACAACCACCACCACCCAAAATCTATGGGCTACAGTGAAAACAGTACTAAGGAAGAAGTTTATACCTGTAAGTGCCCATGTCAAAAAGAGGAAAAACTTCAAATAAACAACCTAATGATGCATCTTAAAGTATTAGAAAAACAACAGCAAACCAAAACCTAAGTCAGTAGAAGCAAAGAAATAATAAAGATCACAGCAAAAATAAATGAAGTTGAAATGAAGAAAACTATACCAAAGATCAACAAAATGCAGTCAGTTTTTTGAAAAGATAAACAAGACTGACAAGCCTTTAGCCAAACTAAGAAAATACAAGATTCATATAAATAAAATCAGAGATAAAAAAGGAAACATTACAACTGATACCACAGAAATGTAAGGATCATTAGAGGCTACTGTAAACAACCATATGCCAACAAATTGGACAATCTAGAAGAAATGGATAAATTCCTAGACACATACAACCAATGAAGACTGAACAATGAAGAAATCCAAAACCTGAACACACCAATAACAAGTAACAAGATGAGCATGCATTAAAAGCTGTGATAGACCGGGAGCAGTGGCTCACGCTTGTAATCCCAGCACTATGGGAGGCCGAGGCGGTCGGATCACGAGCTCAGGAGATTGAGACCATCCTGGCTAACATGGTGAAATCCTGTCTCTACTAAAAATACAAAAAATTAGCCAGGTGTGGTGGCGGGCGCCTGTAGTCCTACCTACCCAGGAGTTCAAGACCAGCCTGACCAATATGGTGAAACCCCATCTCTACTAAAAATACAAAAATTAGCCCAGGGGTGGTGGTGTGCGCCACCACACCGGGCCCAATGTCAACTTTAATATCAAAGCAAAACAACTCTATATTTTTACGTAGTAGTAATACATCAATAATACAGACCTAATGGAAACATCTCTACAAAAAAGAAACTACAGAATATCTTTAGAAACAATTGGGTTCCAAATGCATTTTTAAAAATTAGCAGACTGGCCAGCCCCAGGGGCTCACGCCTGTAATCCCAGCACTTTGGGAGGCTGAGGCGGGCAGATCACCTAAGGTCGGGAGTTCAAGACCAGCCTG
>NW_012103221.1:2200536-2201699 GCF_000951045.1 Mandrillus leucophaeus
CAAGCAGATTTAACGCAAAGAAGACTGCCTCAAGGCATTTAGTAATTACGTTCCTGAAAGTAAAGAATAAAGAAAGGATCCTAAAAGCAGCAAGAGAAAAGAAACAAATAACATGCAATGGAGTTCCAACACATCTGGCAGCAGGCTTTTCAGTGGAACCCTTACAATCTCACGCCAGGTAAGACTGGCATGACCAAGTGCTGAAGGAAAAAATAAAAATAGAAAAACTTTATACCAGAATAGTAATCTCTGGAGAAAATATCCATCAAACATGAAGAGGAAATAGATTTTCCCAAACAAAAGCTGCAGGATTTCATCAACACCAGACCTGTCCTACAAGAAATGCTCAAGGGAATTCTTCAGCCTGAAAGGAAAGGATGTTAATGAGCAACAATAAATCATCTGAAGGTACAAAACTCACTGGTAATAGTAAGTATATGAAAAAACACAGAATATTATAATACTGTACTGGGGTGTATGAACTACTCATAATGCGAGTAGAAAGACTAAAAGATGAGCCGATTAAAAACAATAACTACAACATTTCAAGACACAGTACAATAAAATATAAAATAGAAACAAAAAACAGCTAAAAAGCAGGGAGACAAAGAGTTTTTACTAGTTTTCTTTTGCTTGTTTACGTATGCTATCAATGCTAAGTTGTCATCAGTTTAAAATAATGGGATATAAGATATTATTTGCAAGCTCATGGTAACCTCAAATCTAAAAACTGTGATATAAAGGATACAGAAAAAATAAAAAGATATTAAAACATACCATCAAAGAAAATCACATGCACTAAAAAGAGGAAGGAAGAAAAAAAGGGAGAGAAGACCACAAAACAACCAGAAAACAAATAACAAAATGGCAGGAGTAAGTCCTTACTTATCAATAGTAACATTGAATGTAAATGAGCCAAACTCTCCAATCAAAAGACATAGAGTGGCTGAATGGATTAAAAAAAACAAGATTCAATGATCTGTAGCCGAAAAGAAACACACTTCACCTATAAAGACATACATAGACTAAAAATAAAGGAATAGGAAAAGATATTCCAGGCAAATAGAAACCAAAAGGGGCAGGAGTAGCTATACTTATATCAGACAAAATGGATTTCAAGATAAAAACTATAAAAGAGACAAAAAAAAAAAAAATGTAATGAT
>NW_012103221.1:2207185-2210797 GCF_000951045.1 Mandrillus leucophaeus
TTAGCCAGGCGTGGTGGCACATGCCTGTAATCCCAGCTACTCAGGAGGCTGAGGCAGGAGAATCACTTGAACTCAGGAGGCGGAGGTTGTGGTGAGCCGAGATCATACCACTGCACTCCAGCCTGGGCAAAAAGAGCGAACTGTCTCAAAAAAAAAAAAAAAAAAAAAAAATTAGCAGACTTTATTTTTTACAGCAGTCTTAGACTCATAATAAAATTGAGCTCAAAACTACAGAGTTCCAAAAGACCCTCCCAAACACACACAGACACAGCTTACCCCACCATTAATATCCCACATCATGGCCAGGTGCAGTGGCTCACGTCTGTGATCCCAGGACTTTGGAAGGCCGAGGTGGGCGGATCACGAGGTCAGGAGTTGGAGGCCGGCCTAGCCAACATGGTGAAACCCCATCTCTACTAAAAATAGAAACAATTAGCTGGGCGTGGTGGCAGGCACCTGTAATCCCAGCTACTCAGGAGGCTAAGGCAGGAGAATCGCTTGAACCTGGGAGGCAGAGGTTCCAGTAAGCCGAGACCACACCACTGTACCCCAGCCTGGACAACAGAGCGAGACTCTGACTAAAAATAATAATAATAATAATAATCCCACATCACTGTAGTACATTTGTTACAATGGATGAACCAATACTGACACATCATTCTTTACCAAAGCCTATAGTTTATATTATGATTTACTACTAAAAATCCTGTGTTCCACCTCTTCATCTCTCCCTTTTTCTCCCACTATAGTAGTACATAAATGTTACTTAGATTTAGTTGATTAATCATCCTCTTCAGTTCAGCTATATCCTTGGTGATTTTTTGCCTGCTACATCTGTCCATTACTGACTGATAGGAGTGCTAAAGACTTCAACTATAACTTCTCTTGCTCTGAAGTCTGTTCAGTCTGAAATTAATGTAGCTACTCCCACTTCCTCTTGGTTAGTGTCAGCATGGTGTATCTTTATCTTTTTTATATCTATGTTCTTTGTATTTAAAATGGGTTATTTATAGACAACATATAGTTAGTTGGGTATTTGTCTTTAGATTCACTCTGACAGTATGCATTTTTTTCTTTTTTCTTTTTTTACTCTATTAACTGACTTATTTTCCTTTTTTTTTTTAAGCTACCCTAGTATGCATTTTAATTGGTATAAAACATATGAGATGCAAAAAATGATAGAACTGCAAATAAAAACTGACAAATCCATTTTTATAGTTGGAGAATTCAATACCCTTCTATCAGTAATTGACAGATCCAGTAGGCAGAACATAGCTGAAATGAACACCACTACTAATCACCTGGATCTAATTCATATCTACAAAATACTTCATCCAACAGTAGCAGAAGATGCATTATTCTCAACCTCACATAGAACAATGACGAAGACAGACCACATTCTGGGCCATAAAACACCTCTTAACAATTGTAAAAGAATAGAAATCATACAAAGTATGCTCTTAGACCTCAATGAAATTAAACTAGAAATCGAAAACAGAAAGATGGCTGAAAAACCACACAATACTTGGAGATTAAACAACACATTTTAAAATAATATATAGGTCAAAGAAGAAGCGTAGAGAAATTTTTAAATATTTTAAACTAAATAAAATGAAAATACAACCTATTTAAATTGTAAAATGCATCAGAAGCAGTGCTTATAAAGAAATTTATGGAAAGATCATATAAGAAAAATCATACAATTCTACCAATAGATGCAGAAAAAGCAACACCAAATGTTGACAAAAATGTGGAACTGGAACTCTCATCCATTGCTGGTGGGAGTGGAAAATGGAATAGCCACTTTGGACAAAACTCTGGCAGTTTCTTAAGAAACTAAACGTACTCTTACCATATGCATACGATCCAGCACTCTCCTTGGTGCCTCCCGAAATTAGTTGAAAAACTACATCCACACAAAAACGTGTACATGATTTTTGATAGTAGTTTTATTCATAATTGCCAAAAGTTAGAAGCAACCAAAATGTCCTTCAGTAGGTAAATAGATAAATAAAACTGGAGTATATCCAGACAAAGAAATATTATTTGGTACTAAAAGAAAATGAGCTTATCTAAGAGTTCCCAAAGAGGACAATTAGTGACAAATAATTAAAACACAAAAAAAGAAAGAAATGAGCTATCAAGGCATGAAAGGCCAGGAAAGAGTTTTAAATGCATCTAATTCAGTGAAAGAAGCCAGTCTAAAAAGGCTATATATTGTATGATTCCACCTAGATGACAATCTAGAAAAGGCAAAACTGATAGTAAAGAGATCAGTGATTGCCAGAGGTTCAAGAAGGAGGAGGAAGGGAAAGAAACAGCTGAAGCACAGAGTGAACCCTAAAGTAAAAAATGGACTTTAATTAATAATAACATATCAGTATTGGGTTATCAATTGTAATTAATCTACCACATCAATGCAATATATTAATAGGGGAAACTGTGCAAGGGGGAGGAAGGGGAGAGGGTTTATGGGAACTCTGTATTTTCCATTCAGTTTTTTCTATAAATCTAAAACTGCTCTAAAAAATAGCCTACTTCAAAAAACTTTTTTTTTTTCTTTTTGAGATGGAGTCTCGCTCTGTTGCTCAGGCTAGAGTGCAGCGGCATGATCTCAGTTTGCTGCAACCTCTGCCTCCCAGGTTCAAGCAATTCTCTGCCTTAGCCTCCTGAGTAGCCAGGATTACAGGCTCCTGCTACCATGCCTGGCTAATTTTTGTATTTTTAGTAGAGATAGGGTTTCATCATCTTCACCAGGCTGGTCTTGAACTCCTGACCTTGTGATCCACCCGCCTCTGCTTCCCAAAGTGCTGGGATTACAGGCATAAGCCACTGTACCGGGTTGGAAAAAACCATTAATAGATAGAACATACATGAATTTCATAGATACAATGCTAAATGAAAACAGATTCAGAGTATCTACTGTATAATTCCATTATATAAAGTTCTCTTTTTTGAGACAGTCTCACTCTGTCGCCCAGGCTGGAGTGCAGTGGCTCACTGCAACCTCTGCCTCCCGGGTTCAAGTGATTCTCTTGCCTCAGACTCTTGAGTAACTGGGATTACAGGCATATGCCACCACACCAGGCTAATTTTTGCATTTTTAGTAGAGACAGGGTTTCACCATGTTTGCCAGGCTGGTCTTGAACTCCTGACCTCAAGTGATCTGCTCACCTCAGCCTCCCAAGTGCTGGGATTACCAGCTTGAACCATCGTGCCCAGCCCCATTATATGAAGTTCTAGAGCAAGTAAAACTAACCTATGAGAACAGAAATCAGAAGAGTACTTACTTGAGGCAGTGGTGGGGTTGACTGGGAAGAGGCACAAGGGAATTTTCTGGGGTGTTGATAGGATGATGGGATAACAGGTGTGTGGATTATACAAATATACACATTTTTAGAATTCAAACTGAAGACTTAAGTACTATCATATACAAATGGCACTTGATTTTTTAAATAGCAAAAAATAAAAATAACCTCTTACACAAAAGAACACCATTCTTCAAATTCAGATCAAAGACTGAGATTTTGCAAAGCAAAATACATACTGACATACTACATACTGACATACTACTGACATGCAAAGCATACTGCTAACAAAACAGTATGAAAA
>NW_012103221.1:2211754-2236674 GCF_000951045.1 Mandrillus leucophaeus
AAAAAAAAAAAAAAAAAAAAAAATTATATATTTTAGAACAAAGCAACTCCTCTGCAATGTAAAAACCTTAGAGGAACTCTTGTATCTAGGGACTACAAGTTCCTGTACAAAAATGGTTATTGCAGCAATGTTGGTAACAGCAACAAATTAGAATTAACCCAAATGTCCAAAACAAAAAAGTGAATAGTGACAGCCAAACAATGGACTAAAATACGGTAAAAAAATCAGAACTGTATCTATCAGTATGGATAAAGCACAAACACCAAAGTTGAACAATAATAACAAAAAAAGCAAATTGCAGACAAATACACAAAGTAGTATTTCATATAAGTATACTACTTAAATGAAATTTTATAAGGGCCAGGCACGGAGGCTCGCACCTGTAATCCCAACACTTTGGGTGGCCGAGGTGGGCGGATTACTCCTAACTGAGGTTAGGAGTTTGGGACCAGCCTGGTCAACATGATGAAACCCAGTCTCTACTAAAAAACAAACAAACAAACCAAAGAAATTTTGTAAGATGAAAAATACTATAAACATATACATAACAAATATGTGAAATTATGCATGAGACTGATAAGCACCTAATTCATGAGAGTTTTGAGGAGTGCCGACCAGGTATTTTGTAGAAGGTCCCTCAACTGAGATTTGCCTGATGTTTGCCTCCTGGTTAGACTAAGGTTATGTGTTTTGGGGAGAGAGAGCACAGAGATAAAGTGCCATTCGCATCCCACCATATCAAGGATATGTGCTATCAACATGGCTTATAGTTGTTAACCTTGATCACCTGGCCGAGGCAGTGCCTGTCAGGTTTCTCTGCTGTAAAATGCTTTTTTCCCCTTTCCATACCCTACTTCTTAGAAGGAAGTCATTACACACAACCCACCCATAAGAATAGGGAGTTATGCACCACCTCCTTGGAGGCAAAGTATCTACACAAATTATTTGAAATTATTTTATTCAGGTCTATAATATATTAAAACAAGCAAAAACGATCTGAGACTTCTTGCTTCCCACCTCCACACAAAAAGGGAAAGAAAAATAATAGCAGCAGTATAATTAGAGATCATTTTTATTTTCATTTTTCATCATTCCCCAAATTTTCTTTAATGAGAATTTTCTACTTAGATAATGAGATTTGTTTAAACTATGTCTACAGTTATTATAATCTTAGAATTATTTATCTCAGCAGTTTTTTGCTGTTTGTTTTTTTAAACAGAGTCTTGTTCTGTCACTCAAGATGGAGTGCAGTGGCACAATCTCCGCTCACCGCAACCTCTGCCTCCTGGGCTCAAGCAATCTTCTTATCTTAGCCTCCTGAGCAGCTGGAACTAAAGACATGTGCTACCACACTTGGCTAAATTTTTAAATTTCTTTGTAGAGACGAAGTCTCACCACATTGCCAAAGCTGATCTCGAACTCCTGGACTCAAGCGATCCTCCCTGCTTGGCCTCCCAAAGTGCTGGGATTACAGGCATGAGCCACCGCTCCCGGCCTCTCTCTCTCCAATTTTGCTCCACATCAAAAAAGTAAAGAAAACTTGCTAATCTAATAAATTTAGCTTATTTTGAAAAATCTTGGTTCTTATGATCAAGAATAAATACTGGGAGCTGAGCACAATGACACATGCCTGTAATCCCAGCACTTTGGGAGGCCAAGGTAAAAGGATCACTTAAGCCCAGGAGTTCAAGACTAGCCTGGACAATTGTGGGATATGATGAGGTTTCTCTTCAAATAATCTGATCAATCTGTTATTCTTTAATTCATAGTACCCCCACCCACACCTTTTTTCTCCTTTTTCTCCTTTTTTTCCTTTTTGTTAGATGCCCAGGCACATCACAGTACCAGGCATTATCAGTACCAGCTCACATTCCTTTCCTTATTTGGAAAGAGGACTAACTTTCTAGCTCATTACAGACACCCTTCCCCTTCCTCTCCACTTTCTTTTACATGCCCACCTTATCTTAAAAAATCAAATGTTTAGCCAACCGGGATTAGTTTAGATTGTACGACCCGACCCTGGCCAATAAGGAAAGGGTACGGGGCAGGACTTGTGTCAGGAATAAAGGCTTTGGTGCCCCTTTGTTCAGATGTGCTCTCACGGCAACTGGCCAAGGAAGCATGCTTCTGTGCAGAAGTAAAATTGTTTTGCTAAGAATCCTCTGTTCAAGTGTTCAATTTCCTTAGGATTTTGAGCGCTATCCCTAACAACAATATAGTAAAACTGTGTCTCTACAAAAAATACAAAAATTAGCCAGGCATGGCGGCACATGCCTGTAGTCCCAGCTACTCGGGAAGCTGAGGTGGAAGGATTGCTTGAGCCCGGGAGATAGAGGCCACAGTGAGCAGTGATTGCACCACTGAACTCCAGCCTGAGCAGCAGAGACCCTGTCAGAAACAGACAAACAAAAAAACAAATACTGGAGATATGAATTCTATGACTAAAAGGCAATAGTTCTTAAATATACACCAAACATAACAGATAAATTAATGCAGCCTAATAACTTGTACCTGTTTTTTTTTTAACAAACTAGATAAAATATTGTCAAATAAATAACTTCTAGAGTATCTTATTGATCCAAATACAAAACAACCTGGAGTTTAAGTAATCCGATTTTTCCAAGAAAGAAAAAAAAATAATCATAGGAAATTTCTTTATCATGGTCAGTATTTCTAGTAAGTCATACACAGTTGGCCCTCTGCATCTGTGAATTCCACATCTAGGAATTCAACCATCTGACGGCCAAATATTCAAAATAAAAATCTGTGTCTATAATAAACATGTACCAACCTTTTATTCTTATCATTATTCCCTAAACAATACAGTATAACAAGTATTTACATAGCATTTGTTGTTTTAGGTATTGTAAGTAATCTAGAGATAATTTAAAGTATATGGGAAACTGTATTTTGGTTATATGCAAATACTACACTATTTTATATCAGAGACTTGAGCATCTGAGGATTTTGGAAGTCCCAGAACTAATTCCCCATGGACACCAAGGGACAACTGTATACCCTTTTTAATAATTTTTTTAAATGCAGAAAACTCTTATACACAAATAATATATTTATCATTCTTCTTTTTTTCTTTTTTTTTGAGATGGAGTTTCACTCTTGTTGCCCAGGGTGGAATGCAGTGGTACGATCTCAGCGCACTGAGACCTCCACCTCCCAGGTTCGAGCGATTCCCCTGCCTCAGCCTCCCAAGTAGCTAGGATTACAGGTGCCCACCACCACACCCGGCTAATTTTTTATATTTTTACTAGAGATGCGATTTCATTATATTGGCCAGGCTAGTCTCGAACTCCTGACCTCAGGTGATCCACCTACCTTGGCCTCCCAAAGTGCTGGGATTACAGGCGTAAGCCACTGTGCCCAGCATTATCATTATTCTCCTTCTGCTTGGAAATAACTCTTTTTCCACTTACATGGGAGGTTTTTAACACTGCAAGAAAAAAAAAAAAACATATTGCTAGATTGTACCAAGGAAGTTGTCTGAATAAAGGATAGTTACATGACTGGGCGCAGTGGCTCATGCCTGTAATCCCAGCACTTTGGGAGGCCAAGGCAGGAGGATCACCGGAGGTAGGGAGTTCAAGATCAGCCTGACCAACATGAAGAAACTCCGTCTCTACTAAAAATACAAAATTAGCCGGGTATGGTGGCGCATGCCTGTAATCCCAGCTACTAGGGAGGCTGAGGTGGGAGAATTGCTTGAACCTGGGAGGTGGAGATTGTAGTGTGCCGAGATCGTGCCATTGCACTCCAGCCTGGGCAACAAGAGTGAAACTCCATCTCAAAAAAAAGGAAGAAAAAACAAGGATGTTTCTTCAGTTACTAAGTTATAGCCAGGAAGAAAAAATGACTGGAAATTCAGTAAGATAATACATGAGACATAAATATTTGCTTCTCCAGTCACTTAATGGGAACCAGTAATTAAGAATATCAGAAAATTATGCACTTCTCCAATTTCCATCAAGTAAGTAAACTGGAACACATCACACAGATTTAAATTCATCATGACTTATGAAGAAAACAGACTGACAAGCATATAAAGCTACCAAGAACTAACAACAGTGCAATTACTACAAAAAATTCTCACAGTAACCAAAAACAAATCTGTAGTTGTCAACAGTTCTGTCAAGGTTCCAAGAACGCACTATGTCATAATGTGTAGATGTGTTCTTTAGTGGAGCCTATAAAATACACAGCACTGCCAAGTTGAGAGCACAATTAAATTAAGACCTTGAGAAAGTAAAAGCAATTTGCCTCTGGTGACTATTAAGTTGTTAGTAATGAGTCTTAAAGAGAATATTTTTTTAAGTCCTGATTTATTCCATCAGAATTTCTTCCTCGAAAAATATAAATTTATACAATTAAAGATCAAATGCCAGGTCAAAAAAACTTAATTATATTTCTATAGCCTCCAGAATAAAAATTATATAATAATCTAAAGCAAGTGAAACTGTCCAAAAGAGTTTAGGTAAATAAATATTTTATAAAGCTCTTAAACATTTTCTTGTTTGGGGAAAAAAAAAAAAACCTACATATCAAAGCCAGATGTGGTGGTATGCACCTGTAGTCCCAGCGACTCAGGAGGCTGAGGCAGGAGAATCACTTGAGTCCAGGAGTTCAAGGCCACAGAGTGCCATGACTGTGCCTATGAATACCCACTGCACTCTATGCTGGGCAACACAGCAAGATCCTGTCTTTAAAAAAAAAAAAAAAAAAAACTAAATAAAGATTTCCCTTGAAATTGGTTTCCTTACTGAGAATTGAATCTCAAATTGTTTATGCCATTATTTTAAGTAAAAACTGAGGCCAGGCATGGTGGCTCATGCCTGTAATCCCAGCACTTTGGGAAGCAGAGGCAGGTGGATTGTTTGAGTTCAGGAATTTGAAACCAGCCTGGGCAACATGGAGAAACCCCAACTGTACAAAAAATACAAAAAATCAGCTGGGCATGGTGGCGCGCACCTGTGGTGACAGCTACTGGAAAGGCTGAGGTGGGAGGATCGCTTGAGCCCAGAAGGTCAAGGCTGCAGTGAGCCAAAATTATGCCATGGCACTCCAGCCCAGCAACAGAGTGATACCCTCCCTCCCTCCCCACACCAAGAAAAAGAAAATGGTCTAAAACTCTATGTAGATAATAGTCCAAAAAGAAAAGCAAACTGATTTTGTCCTTTCTTTTCACCTTCAGTAAATTCGTGAAATGTGATTTACTGTACAATTAGTTATAATACAGTTTTACTGTTTCAAATGTATTTCTCTGGGCTTCAATTTCCCTAAAACTAAGCAAAGGGAATTTGCTATATGAGCTGCATGTGCCCCCAAGCAATTACATTCCATATTGCTATATCTATAGGTTGAGCCACATAAATACAGCTGTATTCAACTGCTTTGGACTTACAAGTATGGTAATTCCAAATGGTTCAACCTTACTAAATCTCTTAAATTTTATTTTCCCCTATAGACTATCTTTGGCATCACTCAGCTTTTGTTTTCTTTTTCTTTTTTTTTGTTTTGAGATGGAGTCTCACTGTGTCACCCAGGCTGGAGTGCAGTGGCACAATCTTGGCTCACTGCAACCTCTGCCTCCTGGGTTCAAGCAATTCTCCTGCCTCAGCCTCCCAAGTAGCTGGGATTACAGGCACCACATCCAGCTAATTTTTATATTTTTAGTAGAGATAGGGTGTCACCGTGTTGGCCAGGCGGGTCTCAAACTCCTGACCTCAGATGATCTGCCTGCCTCGGCCTTCCAAAGTGCTGGGATTATAGGCATAAGACATAGCACCCAGCCTATTTTCTTAAAATACAGCAAAATGTTTAACATTATTATGAAAGTCAGTGATGAAAGCCAGTTCTCAACTGACATTCAGGATTGAATGTACTTTATTAGATATTTTTTAAAGCAAAGAAAAAGATGATACTCTGATATGGAAACTCTCCTAAATCACTATTAATATTTCACAATTCATATTTTGGAATATTCGCAGAATTTGTACTAGTCCATTCAGCTTTATGATCCCACTTATTCTCAGCTTATAGTCTGTGGCCTAAGTTATAGTTTTCACCACCTGCCTATTATGTATCAGGCCCTGTCCCAATCCCTCAAATAAGATGAACAGCATATGGACCTGCTTTTGAAGAGATTTCAATCTGGTTATGTAACCAAGAGCTCAACATCCTTGGCTTTCCTGATTTGCTAGAAAATCTAGAGCAATGCTAACCAAAGTATGGTCTACATATCAGTGCCAGACCACAAGCTTTCACTACCAGTTCACCATGAGGTAATTATAGAAACTGAAAGTAAACATTTAGAACCTTTTGTGGCAAAATGACTATTTTTACATCAATTAACCTAATAATCAGAATGTATGTTTTTATGTATTTCTGGTAAGGAATTGAACATTTTTTAAAAAAACAAAACTGGTCCTCAACAGACTGCTTCTTAAATGTAAGAAACACTGCTGTGAGGGTAGACAGATTAGAAGGTTCTGCTATCTTTTCAACTTAGGTCTTCTGCATTTGAAAGTTAAAACACTCGTTTCCTATTAGACTTCATCAACTGGCCCCATTTCTGCTACAATAAAGATCCTGGTTACATTTCGATAAGGGAAAAAGAACATCAAGAAGAAAATAAGATGCTGGCTATGGAAGTCAGGAAGATAAAAGTTACCAAAAATAAGAAAAGAGAAAAAATGTTACTGCCCTTCATGGAAGAGAAAGGAAAATACTTCAAGTTGACAGTAAATTTTTAAAAACCACTGTTGTGTATGCCTGAGTCTTCATAGATGGAAAAACAAAACAACGATCTAATATTTTAAATTTCCCAATTTACATAATTTAACAATTTGAAAATACCAAAAGAAGGAAACTGCAGCCAAAACAAGACCTATGGAGGACATAGGCAACTTCATTTCTCACAAGTCTGGATAATTAGTCCTGTTTCTGCCACCTGTGATAAAATAATAAGGCTTCTATTTATCTGATGACCTAGGACATTACTGGAGCCTTTTAACATGAAGTCCAACTTTGTTTCATTTGGCACAGCTAAAAATAGAAGTGAGATGAAATACATTTTAAAGGCAAATTCATATTTCCTATTATTAGATTTAATACACAACCAGCCTGGGCAACATGGAGAAACCTCAACTGTACAAAAAATACAAAAAATCAGCTGGGCATGGTGTTTCAATTGGGTATTACTGCCATATTCTGCATGCTAATTTAACAAATTTACATACTTTTAAAAAAGAAATTTATTTGGTTTCATAAGTAAAATCTGGCCAAGGACAGACTCACCTCTGGATGGCTTTCAAAGCTCAAAGATTCCATGTGCACCTACTATGTAATAATCATCATGCAAAGAAATTTCCAGTTTACTGGATGCTGCAATGACCTATGAAGGGCAGGCAGTTTAACAGTAAACCAAGCCCCAAATCTGGCGATAGGTGGAAATGGGAAAGAAAGAGTACACAGTATTAGATTTGGTGTGGACTCTGGTTAAATATATCCATAGCATGTAACAGAACACCTATGACAACTGAAGACTGAACATTCACAATTTCAAAACAATCTCAAGCAATTGGGAACAGCTCTGACGTATAGAAAATGACCATTGTGCTCAGATATAAATTTGAATCATGTGTACTAGGAGGTATGTTTAACTATAAACCTAGCCAACTTCCCAGCATATTCAGGGCAGCTTTATAGAATCAACTTGCATCATTAACGAAATCAAGCCTTGATACTTCAATATCAGTAATACTTTTATGTATGTCTGACAATTCTTTAAAAAGTTTTTTCTTAAAAGCGAAGAATTAACAAAATATTAACTTAAAACAAGGCAACTGAGGGAGAATCTCCATGTAAGAAGAGTAGCTGGACTTGGAGGCTCCAAATCCTACTCCTGAGATTTATCTTGCCCTTGATAACTCAACCCCTTGCAGCAACCATTTTTGCACATTTAGTAACCACTCCAGTACATCTGTAAACCTTTATCCCTAACTCTAACTGCTTAAGGTTTTTCTTGGCCATGTACAAGATTTCATACAGATCAGAAAGAGTTGGTCTTGATCACCAAATTTTTACTGAGTGTCCACAAAGCCCTATACTATTCTAAGATACCCACTCTTAAAATGTGCTTACAGTCTAGTGGGAGGCCTACATATGACATCTATGACTTTCTCTTTTGAAGTAGTTTTAGCTCTGGTTTTTGTGAAGGTTGTGTTTGGTATCTAGGCCTAGCAGACAGATCATACTGTTAATCCAAACAGTCTCCTCTAATAAGTAACATATTTTATCAGAAATTGCCATCTTGAAATTACAAAATTTAAAAATTTTTCAGAAAAATTTTACATAAAATTTTATTTCCATGTTTATGCTTCCATATTAATAAAAACCTGATCACAGTAATTTCAAAATTTTTAATTATAACTCATCTATAGCAAAATGAATAGAACCCAGCCACCTGCTATTCTAAATATCAACACAATATTTATGTAGATCTTAAACACTCTAAAGTCAACTAGTTAAAAACATAAAAGTCAGGTAACAAAGGGTACAGAAAAAGTGCTCAATCTCTCAAATCTCTCAATTCTTTTTTTTTTTTTTTGGAGACAGAATCTCACTCTGTCACCCAGACTGGAGTGCAGTGGCGCAATCTCAGTTCACTGCAACCTCCGCCTCCCAGGTTTAAGCGATTCTCCTGCCTCAGCCTCCTGAGTAGCTGGGATTACAGGCCTGAGCCACCACGCCTGGCTAATTTTTGTATTTTTAGTAAAGACGGGGTTTCACCATGTTGGTCAGGCTGGTCTCAAGCTCCTGACCTTGTGATCTGCCCACCTCGGCCTCCCAAAGTGCCAGGATTACAGGCGTAAGCCACCACGCCCAGCCTCAATTCTTTATCACAAACACAAAAATGAAAAATATAAGACCGGGGTGTAGTGGCTCATGCCTATAATCCCAGCACTTTGGGAGGCCAAGTGGCAAGGACTGCTTAAGCCCAGGCGTTTGAGACAAACAAGCCTGCGCAACATGGCAAAACCACATCTCTACAAAAAATTAGCTAGGCATGCTGGTTGCATGCCTGTAGTCCCAGCTACTAGGGAGTATGAGATGGGAGGATTGCTAGAGCCCAAGAGGTCAAGACTGCAGTGAGCCATGATCAGGCCGTTGCACTCCAGGCTAGGCAACAGAGCAAGACCTTGTCTCAAAAAAAAAAAAAGAAAGAAAGAAAAGAAAAGAAAAAGAAAAAGAAAAAGAGAAAAAAGAAAATATAGGGAAAAGAGATGAGAGAAAGAACAGAAAAGAGTAACCAATTATTGCAACATTTAAGTAAGATGATTGCTATGGCAGCTGAGAAGCAAGCAATTCCCACTGGATAACTATAGAAATAAGAAATGGGAAACACTAGCTATTTCCGACTGAAAGTAGGGAAACAGGTCAAAAATCTGTTGGATTTTGGAAAACAGGTTGGAAACTGAAGAAGAGATTGAAAATCAGCTTACTTGGCCCAGCCACCATCCCACCAGGGTGGAAGACTGTAGCTTTCCATTCTGGAGAGTGAAGCAGAGGGCTCTGGACTCAAGGATCTCAGGCACAACTGAGGGAAAGAGACTCATTCTGAAAACTGGTAGGTAAAGTGCAATTTTACATGCTGATGACAGGATGCCCAGGCCTCTTTTCTCCTTTGACTCTGCAATGCAATTCTGATACAAACTACCAAGACTCAGGCCTAACTTTACAAGTTAAGAGTATATCCCCCTAAAAGAAGATACCATTTCTGACACTAATCACAAGCTTGAGGGTTCCCAAGCCACCTTCACTTCTAAACAACTGGCCAGACTGGGAACGGTGGCTCACGCCTACAATCCTAGCACTTTGGGAGGCCAAGGCAGGTGGATCACCTGAGGTCAGGAATTCAAGACCAGCCTAACCAATATGGTGAAACCCCATCTCTACTAAAAATACAAAAATTAGCCGGGCATGGTGGTGTGCACTACTCAGGAGGCTGAGACAGGAATATTGTTTGAACTGGGGCGGCCCAGGTTGCAGTGAGCCGAGATGGTGCCATTGCACTCCAGCCTGGACAACAGAGTGAGACTCCATCTCAAAAAAACAAAACAAAACAAAAAACTGGCTATAAATTCAGGGGTTCACACTACCCTCTCAGGTTCAATAATTTGGTGGAACAACTCATAGAACTCAGGAAAGTCCTATACATACAAATATACGTGTGTGTGTGTGTGTGTGTGTGTATATATATATACTTTTTTTTTTTTTGAGACAGGGTCTCACTCTGTCACCCAGGCTAGAGCTCAGTGGCGTGATCTCGGCTCACTGCAACCTCCGCCTCCTGGGTTCAAGTGATTCTCCTGCCTCAGCTTCCTGAGTAGCTGAGATTACAGATGCATGCCACCACGCCCTGCTAATTTTGTATTTTTAGTAGAGACAGGGTTTCACCATGTTGGCCAGGCTGGTCTTAAACTCCTGACCTCAAGTGATTCACCTGCCTTGGCCTCCCAAAGTGCTGGGATTACAGGCGTGAGCCACCACGCCCAGCCCAATTATAGTTTTATTATAGCAAAAAGGACAAAAATCAGGACAAGTAAAAATAAGAGATACCTAGGGCAAGGTCTGGGAGAAGCCCAAATGTGACGCTTCTGTGGCCTTTCCCTGTGGAGTCAGGACAAATCACCCAGCTGGCACACAGATGCAATAACAATATACACAGACTACTGTTCACCAGGGATTCAGGGGTTCCCACAGAGTTCTGTTCACCAGGGAAACTCACCCAAACTTCAGTGCCCAGAGATCTTATTGGGGCTGCATTACGTAGGTATGAATGACTGAATAACTGGTCACATGATTTAACTCAATCTCCAGCTACCCCTTGTCCTCCCTGGAGGTCAGGGTGATATTGCATGGGTGAAAGCCCCAATCCCTTAATCACAGTCTTTCTGGAGTTACCAATCACCATCCTGTGTCATTCATTAGCATAAACTATCTAGGGGCTCACTATCAGTCACCTGGTTGGCAAAAACTATCAAGTATGATCTGAGGGGCCTAGTGTCAATAATAAAGTCACTCCTATCACTGAAGAAATTCCAGGATTTAAAGCCTCTGTTCTAGGAACCAGAGCCAAAGGCCAACCACATTCTTTATTACACAACAGGCTCCAAGAACACTGGCAGCTGGACTTCCAAGCAGGAGTAGTGGAAAATTCCTCTCTGAGGAGCAATCTGACCAGGAAAATAAACTTAACAGATACTGACTGTAAGGTATATACCTCAGCATCATATGACTAAGTTCAGTAGGTCTTAAGCTATGCCCATACTCCCAAGGCCTCTAATCAACCTCTTAGTGTATCACTCTTTAATATAAATGACAGTAAGAAGCACTATTTGAAGAAAACTCCAATGTGAAAGAGAACAAAATAATAGGGAAAAAAATAGAAATTCACAGGAACAAACAATTCAGGGAGTTTTTTAAAATTCAAAATATGACCTACAATTAACATTATCAGAAATAAACAAGAGACCACCTACGTAACAAGTACCAACTCCCTACTTGTTTAAAGGAACATTAAAGACAAATGAGAAATTAATATCTGGAAATAAAACAGCAGAAATGAAAAATTAACACAGCAGGGTAGTTGAGAAAATTTCTAGAATGATAGCCAAAAAGGCAAAAAGATAAAAATAGAATAAATGAAAAAAAGGAAGAAAATTAAAGAAATCAAGCAAGAAGGCCCAACCATGAATAATACGAGTTTCAAAATTAGAATGGGGAAAAATATGGTGTGCAGGAAATTATTCAATAAATTATATAAAAAATTTCTCAGAATTGTGAGAAATGGGAAAGTTCTTCAAAGATTATAAAAAGTCACAATGTCTTACTGTAAGATTGCTATCCACTATTAGTGTGTGTGTGTGTGTGTGTGTGTGTGTGTGTGTGTGTATATATATTCCAAATCAGTTGTCCTAGCTTGCTCTGGCATGCCTGGACAGAACTAGACAAGTCCCGGCCCATAGTGCATGCCATTCCTTATTTGGAGATGCTTCCTTAACTATCCCTGGGCAACTTCCTTTTCTTTCTTTGTTCTGCTCCCCTTGCCCAATTAAAAAAGTTTTAAACTAATAGCCAATCGAGTAAAGTGTAAAATGTGAGGTCCTATTCCAGCCAGTGGAAACTGGACACAGCAGTAGGGTTGATGTGTCAGGTTATAAATAACTCTGTCTCCTTTGTTCGGCGTGCTGTCATGGCTGCACAGCTATTGAGTAGCATCCTTTCTGAAGAAAGTAAAGCTCACTTTGCTGAGATCATTTGTTCCCACATTAATTCCTTTTTTTTTTTTTTTTTTTTTTTTGCGACACCAAAAACTTCATTCCCAACAATTTGGCGCGCCAACATGGGGCTACCATTCCCCTCTAGGGCAGTATCTTGCCCTCCCTCATGAGGAGGTGCCCCGCTGCCCTTTGCAGCAGCCCTGGAGAGAAAAGAGCCAGGACTCACCTGGTGCAAGCAATCTATCTGGACTCTCAGCAACGCCAAAAAGGGGTAGCTTACCAACTCATGGATATCAGGGGCCTCAACCAGGTAACCTCACACGCGAGCCAAGGTAGGAAACATTGCAAAGGGCGACAAACTACTTCCTTGGTGGTCTACTTCTGGTGGAGGGGCTGAACGAGTGCAAAGAACCTCCAGAAGCAAAGAACCTCCAGAAGCAAAAGGCACAGGAGGAAGGTTACCTCCGGCGGGGGAAGGAAAGGAATTGCAGAGCAATTAGGGTCTAAGGTCAAATGGCTTGGGAAAATAGGATAGCCCTAGACATGATGTTAGCTAAAAAGAGAGGTGTTTTGTGTAATGATTAAAACCCAATGCTGTACATTTATTCCAAATAACACTGCCCCCAATGGGAGCATAACCCAAGCTCTACAAGGACTTAATGCCCTATCAAATGAATTAGCTAAAAATTCTGGCATTAGTAACCCCATTTCAAACTGGTGAAAGAGTTAGTATGGCAGATGAAAGGAAACTATCACTTCAATTCTCACCTCCTTAGCAACTGTATTAAGTATACTCCTTCTTGTTGGTGTATTATACCTTGTACTCGAAGGCTAGTGCAGAAACTCATCCGTACTACCCTTGCTCATCTATCCCCAACTCCTCCCCGACCGTATTCAGAAAGACTGCTCCTTCTAGAGGATCAGGCCAAACTACAAAGTCAAAACATGCTAAACAAATTTGAAGAGGAAGTATAAAATAAAAAGAGAGGGGATTGTGAGAAATGGGAAAGTTCTTCTTCAAAGATTATAAAAAGTCACAATTTCTTACTATAAGATTACTATCCACTATTAGTGTGTGTTTATATATACATACACATACACACACATGCGCACACACACGCGCACGCGCGCGCGCACACACACACACACTGCAAATCGGCCGTCCTAGCTTACTCTGGCATGCCTGGACAGAACTAGACAAGTCCCAGCCAGATAGATGCCTCCTTAACTATCCTTGGGCAACTTCCTTTTCTTTCTTTGTTCTGTTACCCTTACCCAATTAAAAAAGTTTTAAACTAATAGCCAATCGGGTAAAGTGTAAAATGCAATGTCCTATTCCAGCCAGTGGAAACTGGACATAGCAGTAGGGTAGACATGTCAGGTTATAAATAACTCTGTCTCCTTTGGTGTGCTCTCATGGCTGGACAGCTTCGAGTAGCACCCTTTCTGCAGAAAGTAAAGTTGACCCTGCTAAGAGATCATTTGTTCCAACATTAATTCTTTTTTTTGCAACACCAAAAACTTCATTCCCAACAGAATTAAAGGACATGAGTTTCCAGATTCAAACTATGTGATTATGGGTATGATGTCACAGCCATGAAGAAATTAGCCAGTTCAGTAACAGAGCTTTTATGAACAAGATGTGTATCTTTGGAAAAGTTGCTTATTTTTCTGTCTCAGTTTAATTATCTGTAAAATGGGGAAATAACTAGCTAGTAGTCTTATAAAAATTAAATAAAATTACATCTATAAAATGCCTACCCTAAGGTTTAAAACTAACTAGGGTTTCAATAGATATTAATTGCCTCCCCTTTTATTCCTGTTACTTATGTATTATTTCCTAAAAATAATCTTTTTACAGTATTCATAGTTACATATACTATTAAGGTTTCCATTGAACATGGACCTTCCTTTCCTTGTCCTAGCATTATTTCCTTTCCTGAGAATCTTTACAAGTTACGGAAAAAAAATGCTAATATTATTTTTATATAAGACATCAAGATTTCCATGCATACATACACAAATGATATGAAAAGACAATTCACATAAGAGAATGTACAAATAATAAACATGTGGTGAAACAATCATAAACAGTAATAAAACAAAAGGAGATGTAAACACTCTTAAGTCACCATTTATAACTAAATGAGCAAAAATAAACAAACAATGCTAACCAAGAGCAGTAAAACTAGTACAATGAGTTAAGTATAAAGTGAAAAATCTGCATGGAAAGCAACATTACAAAGTAAAATCAGTGTTCATAGCCTTTAATCTAATAACCCCACTTCTGAGAAAAGGCCCCATTAAAAAACTCAACAGACGCAAAAACTGTGTACAAAAGCACTAACTGAAGTATTATCTACAAGAAAGTCTAGAAACAATTCAACTGTGTTCTAAACAATATGGTATGGCAATATAATATTAAAGTCATCATAAATAAATACTATGAAAAAAGTTTTTCTCTAAAAAAATTACTAAAACTATAGAAACATAAATTTCTGAAACCAAACATTTATGACCTAACACATTCTGACAGCAGCATAATGAAAATAAGGTCTGTTCCCAGAAAATCTATGATAGAATTGTCTATATGTGAGTATGAAAATCAGATAATTCATACATTATGACTGTGTACTAAATAAAAATAAACATATGTGGCCGGGCAAGGTAGCTCACATCTGTATTCCCAGCACTTTGGGAGGCCAAGGTGTGTGGCTCATTTGCGGTCAGGAGTTCGAGACCAGCCTGACCAATATGGTGAAACTTTGTCTCTACTAAAAATACAAAAATTAGCTGGGTGGTAGTGGCGTGGATCCCAGTTACTTGGGAGGCTGAGGCAGGAGAATCGCTTGAGCCTGGGAGGCAGAGGTTGCAGTGAGCCAAGATCACACCCCTGCACTCCGGTCTGGGTGATGGAGTGACTCTGTTTCAAAAAATAAAAAAAAAACAGGGACAGGGTGTGGTGCTCATGCCTGTAATCCCAGCACTTTGGGAGGCCGAGGTGTGTGGATCACGAGGTCAGGAGTTCAAGACCAGCCTGGCCAAGATGGTGAAACCCTGTCTCTACTAAAAATACAAAAATTAGCCGGGCGCAGTGGCAGGCGCCTGTAATCTCAACTACTCCAGAGGCTGAGGCGGGAGAATCACTTGACCCAGGAAGTGGAGGTTGCAGTGAGCTGAGATCGTGCCACTGCACTCTAGCCTGGGTGACAAAGCAAGACTCCATCTCAAAAAACAAAAAATAATAAAATAACATAGGTATTAACAAAGACTAGAAAAAAATTGTTAAAATGAAAATTATTTTGGTAGGAAAATTGAATTCTGGATATCTAATCTTTTGCCAAAATGGTCATAAATGTTTTTGTTATAGGTCTGCATGCTTCCAATATAGTATAAGCCAGTCTTCATGATTTTCAGCAATTTAATTTTGTTGCTACTCAGTTGACGTAGGGCATTGTGCACACGTGTGTATATGTATGTGAGTGGCTTTTCCATGGAAAAGAAAGCAAGGTATCCTCATTGCTCCAAAAGGCTTAAAGAAACAAAAACAAACAAACAAATATAGAAATATGTGTTCTGTACAAGCAGTAGTGATGAGGGGAAAAAGATTCGGATTTTAGATGCCCTCACAGCTTCATCAAAGCAACCAACAGTAACTTCCAAAGTGGCTAGAAAAGCTTGCATCTACCAATGAACCTGAGGGTGCTCTCAATAGCAAACACCTACTGGTCTGCATTTGCTTTGTTCAAATTTTTCCAAGCATTTGAAAACACAATATAGGCCGGGCGCAATGGCTCACAACTGCAATCCCAGCACTTTGGGAAGCCGAGGCGGGTGATCACCTGAACTCGGGAGTTCGAGACCAGCCTGACCAACATGGAGAAACCCCATCTCTACTAAAATACAAAAATTAGCCAGGCATGATAGTGCACGCCTGTAATCCCAGCTACTCGGGAGGCTGAGGCAGGAGAACTGCTTGAATCCAGGAGGCAGATGTTGTGGTGAGCCGAGATCGCACCATTACACTCCAGCCTGGGCAACAAGAGCAAAACTTCATCTCAAAAAAAAAAGAAAGAAAACACAATACAGAGAACGCGGATTGTGGACACAAAGAGGGAAACAACACATGCTGGGGCCTATCAGATGGTAGAGAGTGGGAGGAGGAAGAGGATCGGGAAAAATAACTAAAGGGTACTAGGCTTAATACCTGGGTGACGAAATAATCTGTACAACAAACCCCCATGACACAAGTTTACCTATGTAACAAATCTTCATACGTACCCCTGAACTTAAAATGAGAATTATTCATCGGTTTTCAAATGCAGCTAATAATGCTCATCTTAAATGACAGTCACAAGATTCAAACGAGAAAATATTCTAAAGCATGCAATAGTACTAAGCACACTGTAGGCACTCAAGAAACATTTTTTTTTCTCCTTTCCCTCACTTAGGGTTATTCTATGTGCTTTTCCAAGGGCAAATAATGCTTTGCAAATCTTTATTTATAACTCTTAACAGGAATGAAGAAAAGAGTTTGGATTTTTAGAGAATGGATTTAATAATAAACTCAAATTCCTAAAATAGAAAGAATAGTTTGCTTGTGTTTTTATGTCAAAGAAACTCAGTAAAACACTGGCAGATGGCATGCCCTTTTCCTTTCTTTATAAGTTTCCTCTTGTTGGTTTGTCTTTGTTTTATGACAAAGATTTAATAGACTATTGCCACATCATTTTTTTTTATTTTTTTATTTTTTTTCTTCTTTTTTTAAATTTTTTTTAATACATAATTTTTTTTTAATGAAAAAAAAGGAGACAAAAATCCCAGCTAACATTAATTTCTGCAGATTCCAACTTAACCAGCAATGGGGTCAATCCAAAAACTGAACTAAGCATCTTAGGCAAAAAACAGAAAACCACAGTCACAAAAAAGACTGAAAATTCTATCCTTATAAAGAAAAGATAGGACTTTACTCAAATTAGATGGCAATATTTTAGTTAAAAAGCTATATAGTTTCATGGAGTTGATGGGGTACAGGAAGTGCTACCCCAAAATATGTCATCTAGGCATTTTGGAAAACAGAAGCAGAAAGACCACTCTCACAAATCACGCCCAAAGTCTCCAACGAAGCAGGTCATAAAACCTACACCTGTAATCCCTGCTACTCGGAAGGCTCAGGTGAGCTTTAAACACCCCACTGCACTCTTGGGCAACAAGTGAGACTACATCTCTTAAAAAAATTTTACACACACATACACTCATACACACACATACATCCATATTCCTTCAGTTAAAAGTATGCACTTTCTTGCCGGGCGTGGTGGCTCACGCCTGTAACCCCAGCACTTTGGGAGGCCGAGGCAGGCAGATCATGAGATCAGGAGTTCAAGACCATCCTGGCCAACATGGTGAAAACCCATCTCTACTAAAACACAAAAAATTAGCTGGGCATGGTGGCATGCATCTGTGGTCCCAGCTACTCAGGAGACTGAGGCAGGGGAATTGCTTGAACCCGGGAGGCGAAGGTAGCAGTGACTTGAGATCGCGCCACTGCACACCAGCTTGGTGACAGAGCAAGACAGTATCTCAAAAAAACAAAACAAAAAAAAGTATGTACCTTCTTTCAAGTAAAAGTTACATGGGGCCGGGCACAGTGGCTCACGCCTATAATCCCAGCACTTTGGGAGGCCAAGGCGACAGATCACAAGGTCAGGAGTTCAAGACCAGCCTGGCCAACATGGTGAAACCCCGTTTCTACCAAAAATACAAAAAACTAGCGAGGCGTGGTGGTGCACACCTGTAATCCCAGCTACTTGTGAGGCTGAGGCAGGAGAATTGCTTGTACCCGGGAGGCAGAGGTTGCAGTGAGCCAAGATCGCGCCACTGCACTCCAGCCTGGGCAACAGAGTGAGACTCCATCTCAAAAAAAAAAAAAAAAAAATCACAAGGAATTTTGAGGTGCTAATATTTAATGCATCTGAACAATTATTTTATCTACTATACGTGATAGTATAACCAAGTTGTCTGATACAGATCTGTGGAATGGAATTCACAGTCAAGAAATAACCAACCCATTTTCAAAAAGCTGATAAGGCAATTCAATGGGCGAATGAATAGTCTCTTGGACAAATGGGACTGGGACAACTGTGTACCAACATTCGAAGAATATAAATTAGACCTTGTTTCTCAACTTTTCATTGTTGCAACCCTAAGGAATCTTTCTAGACATTTTTAACCTAATTGTGCCTTCCCTCATGAAACGGTAATACCACAGATAAACTGTGTATCTGTTTATGTGCTAGATATACCCAGGCTTTATATGTAAAAACAGTAATATTCTTTCATTCCCTAAGAACCAGGCCAGGCACGGTGGCTGACACCTGTAATCCCAGCACTTTGGGAGGCCAAGGCGGGTGGATCACCTGAAGTCAGGAGTTGGAGAACAGCCTAGCCCACACGGTGAAACCCTGTCTTTACTAAAAATACAAAAAATTAGCCGGGCATGGTGGCGGGCACCTGTAATCCCAGCTACTCAGGTAGCTGAGGCAGGAGAGTCACTTGAACCTGGGAGGCGGAGGTTGCAGTAAGCTGAGGTCGTGCCATTACACTCCAACCTGGGCGACAAGAGCAAAACTCCGTCTCAAAAAAAAAAAAAAAACAATTCTTGTCCCTGTTGAGAATGCATGAAAATTGTAACTCACACACATACAAACTCAAAATGAATCAAAGACAAAAAGTAAAAGCTAAAATTATAAAGCTTATAGAAAAAAAACCAAAGAGAACTCTTTGAAAGCTTTGGTTAGCAAAGAATTCTTAGATACAACACCAAAAGCACAACCAATAAAATGACAAACTGATAAACTGTACTTCATCAAAACTGAAAATTTATGCAGTTCAAAAGAAAAGATGAAGTTAAAAAATGAAAAAAGCCAGGTACAGTTGCACATGCCTGTAGTCCCAGCTACTAGGTACTAGGGAGGCTGGGGTGGGAGGATCACTAGAGAGAGAGAGAGGAATGGGAAAGAAGAGAGGGAGTGAGGGGAGGGGCAGGGTTGGAAGGGATGGGAGGAAGGAGAAGGAAGGGAGGGATGGAAAGAGGAGGGGTGGGAAGGGGAGGTGTGGGAAGGGGAGGTATGGGAGGGAGGGGAAAAGAGAAGGGAGGGAGGGGAGGAAAGGCGAGGGAGGGAGAAAGGAAAGAAGGTAAGGAGGGAAAGGAAGGAAGAAAGACAAGACAAGCCTCAGATAGGGAGAAAATATTTGTAAATTATGTATCAATCTGATAAAAGACTAATATCCAGAATGTATTTTCTTAAAAAGCTTTAATATAGCCAGGCGTGGTGGTGCATGCCTAATATCCCAGCTACTCAGGAGGCTAAGATAGGAGGATCCCCTGAACCCAGGGAGGTTGAGGCTGCAGTGATCCGTGATTGCACCACTGCATTCCAACCTGGACAACAGAGTGAGACCCTGTCTCAAAAAAATAAATAAATAAAAATAAAACTCTAATAACAATGCAAATGACCCTAATTTTAAATAGGCAAAACATTTACTTTTTATTTTTTATCTTTTATCTTTTGTAGATAGGAGTCTCACTATGTTGCCCAGACTGGTTGAGAACTCCTGGCAATCCTCAACCTCAACTCTAGTAATCCTCCTGCCTCAGCCTTCCAAAGTGCTGGAATTACAGACATGAGCCACTACGCCCAGCAACAAAACATTTAAATAGACATTTCACTAAAGAAATATGGGAATAATTAATAAGCACATAAACAGAACTCGGTCATTAGAGATGTGGAAATAAGTAATTTAAAATCTCAGCTGCTAGGCCGGGCGCGGTGGCTCAAGCCTGTAATCCCAGCACTTTGGGAGGCCGAGACAGGCGGATCCCAAGGTCAGGAGATCGAGACCATCCTGGCTAACATGGTGAAACCCCGTCTCTACTAAAAATACAAAAAACTAGCCAGGCGAAGCGGCGGGCGCCTGTAGTCCCAGCTGCTTGGGAGTCTGAGGCAGGAGAATGGCGTGAACCCGGGAGGCGGAGCTTGCAGTGAGCTGAGATCCAGCCACTGCACTCCAGCCTGGGCGACAGAGTGAGACTCCGTCTCAAAAATAAAATAAAATAAAATAAAAATAAAATAAAATCTCAGCTGCTGGAACGCCAAATTATTTTGAGCCTTAAAGTCAATAGGGCTTAAGTCACATGACAAGTAGCTATAACCGAGGCAGCTGCAAACCTGTTTCTTTGATTATACTATCCTTTATCTTTACCTACAGTTTATAAAATGTTGCAAATGACTAAAAGATACCAAGGAAGACTCCTCTCTTCACTGTTGATCTTCATTATAGATTAACTTCCCTCTTAACCTTCTCACACAAAGAATTCATGACTATCACACTAAGAGAGAATGTTAAATACATTATTTTAAATTGGAAGGAAAATGAAAACCAGCTATAAAGAAAACAAAACAAGCCATGGGAGGGAAAAATGCAAAATGTAACTAATTAAACTGCTATAACTCATAAACCAGCCTAGTATAGAAAATGCTATACTCCTACCAAACTTCTTTGTTTTCTGCCTATATAAGCAAAAACTTACTTCAGAGCACTAACTCCATTTCTCTGGAGTCTCCCGGACAGCCATTCCCAGCTTTTCACTTGAATAAACTCTTTTTATTTTGAGACAGAGTCTCACTCTGTCACCCAGAGTGGAGTACAGTGGCACAATATCGGCTCACTGCAACCGCCGTCTCCCAGGTTCAAGTGATTCTCCTGCCTCAGCCTCCCAGGTAGTTTGGATTACAGGTGCCTGCCACTATGCCCAGCTAATTTTTTGTATTTTTAGTAGAGACAGGGTTTCACCATGTTGGCCAGGCTGGTCTCGAACTCCTGACCTTGTTATTCACCCACCTTCACCTCCCAAAGAGCTGGGATTACAGGTGTTAGCCACCGCACCCGGCCTAAATAAACTCTTTAAAGTGGATTTTGATTATTTCAGGTTGCTAGAGAAATGCAAATAAAAACTATAATGATACAGCTACTATGTAACCCATAAAAATTAAAAATAAAAAATTATTTTAAAACTATGAGGTACTACTGCACATCTATTAGAATTATTGAATGGTTTGTGTGTATAGATAGTATGTATATGTATTTTCCTACCTCCAAATGGTATTAACCAATTAATAAGAGCTCTATTCTAAATGACTCAAAGAAAAATAAATGCAGCCGGGCACAGTGGCTCACACCTGTAATTCTAGCACTTTGGGAGGCTGAAGTGGGCGGATTGCCTGAGCTCAGGAGTTCGAGACCGAGCCTGGGGAACATGGTGAAACTCCACCTCTACTAAAATACCAAATAAATTATCCGGTGTAGCAGTGTATGCCTGCAGTCCCAGCTACTCGTGAGGCTGAGGCAGGAGTATTGCTTGAACCTGGGAGGTGGAGGTTGCAGTAAGCCGAGATTAGAGCAAGACTCAGTTTCTAAAAAAAAAAAAGAGAAAAAGAAATGCTTACATAAATTAAATAATCCTAAAACTCTCTCAGAAACATAAAAACTAGGCTGGGTATGGTGGCTCACACCTGTAATCCCAGCACGTTGGGAGGCCAAGGCTGGCGGATCACCTGAGGTCAGGAGTTCGAGATCAGCCTAGTCCACATGGTGAAACCCTGTCTCCACCAAAAATACAAAAATGAGCTGGGCATGGTGGCACGCCCCTGTAATCCCAGCTACTCAGGAGGCTGAGGCAGGAGAATTACTTAAACTCAGGAGGTTTCAGGGAGCTGAGATCACGCCACTGCACTCCAGCCTAGACAACACAGTAAGACTCCATCTCAAAAAAAAGAAACTAACCCCAGTGTTTTGTAAGTGTTGGCAAGGATCTCAAATAACTGAAACTTTTATGAACTATTGCTAGGAACGCAAAATGGTGCAGTTATCACCATCACTCCTGCAGTTTATCAGTTTCTTTAAAAGTTGAACATACACTTTCCATATGTTCAACCATTTCACTCCTAGGTATTTACCTAAGAAAAATGAAAGCACACAGGGGAACTGAAGTTATCACTTAAATTAATCTCTCCAAAGGCTAGGTAGAGTTTTTATGGAAAATTTGGTGGGCAGGGGGCTAGAGAATGAGTGCTGCTGACTGGTTAGGGATGAAATCATAGATTTATGGAAAACGTTCCTTGTGGGCTGAGTCTGCCTCTGGGTGGGGCCACAAGACCAGCTGAGTCAAGAGTCATGGTTCTGGGTGGGGGGTCAGTCGGTAGCCGGAAAGTTTCAAAAACTCGCGGTGGCTCACGCCTGTAATCCCAGCACTTTGGGAGGCCGAGACGGGCGGATCACGAGGTCAGGAGATCGAGACCATCCTGGCTAACACGGTGAAACCCCGTCTCTACTAAAAAAATACAAAAAACTAGCCGGGCGAGATGGCGGGCGCCTGTAGTCCCAGCTACTCGGGAGGCTGAGGCAGGAGAATGGCGTGAACCCGGGAGGCAGAGCTTGCAGTGAGCTGAGATCCGGCCACTGCACTCCAGCCTCGGCGACAGAGCGAGACTCCGTCTCAAAAAAAAAAAAAAAAAAAAGAAAAAATCTCAAAAGACCAATCCATAGGTTCTACATTAGTGATGTTATCTACAGGAGCACTTGGGAAAGTCACAAATCTTGTTGCCTCTGGCCACAGGACTCCTGAGCAGTAAAGGATTATAAAAACTGTGCCTATATTTTAGCAGAATTGAGACCCCTCCCATAATCCTAATCTTGTGGCCTTTCATTAGTCTGACAAAAGTGGTTTTTGGTCCCTGAGCAAGGAAGGGGTTAAGTTTAGGAAAGGAATATTATCCTTGCTTTCAAGTTAAACTATAAACTAAATTCTTCCCATGGTAAGCTTGGCCTATACCTAGGAATGAGCAAAGACAGCTTTGAGGTTAGAACCAAGACACAGTCAGCCATGTCAAACTTCTTTTACTGTCACAATTTTGCCACAGCAGTTTCACAAATAGTCATATAAGCCTTATTAGATCATACAATGGACTAATGCTCAGCAAGAAAAAGGAATGAACTATTGATAGAAGAAACATGAATGAATATCAAGAATAATTATGCTGAGTGAAGGTAGCTAGACCAAAAAAGAATTTTGTACGATTTCATTTATAAAAAACTGTAAAATAAGTAAACAAATCTATAGTGACAAAAAGATCACTGGTTTCCTGACAGGGATGGTTTTGGGAGAATCAGAAGGAGAAATTTTTAAAGGGACACTGGAGAAATTTCCAGTAGTGATAGACATGTTTGCTATCATGTTAATAGTTTTGTGGGTACATTCATATGTCCCTTTATCAAATTATATGCTTTAAATATGTACAGTTTAGGCCGGGCACGGTGGCTCAAGCCTGTAATCCCAGCACTTTGGGAGGCCGAGACGGGTGGATTACGAGGTCAGGAGATCGAGACCATCCTGGCTAACACGGTGAAACCCTGTCTCTACTAAAAAATACAAAAAACTAGCCGGGCGAGGTGGCGGGTACCTGTGGTCCCAGCTATTCCGGAGGCTGAGGCAGGAGAATGGCGTGAACTCAGGAGGCGGAGCTTGCAGTGAGCTGAGATCCGGCCACTGCACTCCAGCCTGGGCGACAGAGCCAGACTCCGTCTCAAAAAAAAAAAAATGTACAGTTTACTGTATCCCCATTATACAGCAATAAAGCTGTTAAAATAATGAAAGTTCCAGGTAAGAGTTTTAATATATTTTAGAAAGATTTCAATATTAGGGGACCTACTTAGATCCAGAGTTGGAATAAAGATTATTTTAAAATAAAAGTAATTTGAACTGAAGATGCAGAAAGTTTTTTTTTTTTTTTTTTTTTGAGACAGAGTCTTGTTCTGTCACCCAGGCTAGAGTGCTGTGGCGCAATGTCGGCTCACTGCAATCTCCATCTCCCAGGTTCAAGTGATTCTTGTACCTCAGCATCCCAAGTAGCTAGGACTACAGGCACGCGCCACCATGCCTAATTTTTGTATTTTTACTAGAGACAAAGTTTTGCCACATTTGCCAGGCTGGTCTTGAACTCCTGGCCTCAACCTGTCTACCCGCCTCCACCTCCCGAAGTGCTGGGATTACAGGGGTAAGCCACTGTGCCCAGCTGCAGAAAGAAATACTACCTGAACTTCCCTTATCCAACTTCCCTCTGGAAAACCCAGCTGTCATTAACCCTCTCTCCATGGGAGTTTCCTGGAATTCAGCTGCCATAGAGACAGTCTGCCCATTGCCATTGGCAGCAAAAAGGCCAACAGAACCATCTACACCTTCCGATTGAAGCCCTAAATCCCTCTCCTCCATTTTAAGTTGGTAAACAGTAGTTCCTCCTTATCTGCAGTTTTGCTTTCCCTGATTTCAGTTTCCTATGGTCAGTGAAGAACTGAAAATATTAACTGGAAAATTCCAGAAAGAATTCATAAGTTTTAAATTGTGTGCCAATCTGAGTAGTGTGATGAAGTCTTGCACCCTCCCACTCCTTCCTGACCTGGACATGAATCCTCCCTTTATTCTGGGTACCCACGCTGTATATGCTACCCAAGGTCACTTAGTAGTCTTCTCAGTTATCAGGTCAATTATTTCAGTGTCACAGTGCC
>NW_012103221.1:2241602-2243044 GCF_000951045.1 Mandrillus leucophaeus
TTGCAATAAAAGACTGCCACTTTCTTATGTACTTTGGCCTCATGTTTAATTACTTAGCTCTCCCAAATTAAGTTAAATTACATTAAATTAAAACAAAAGTAACCTTTGTTTTACTTAGTAATGTTCCCAAAGCACAAGAATAGTGATGCTGGCAACTTGGATATGCCAGAGAGAAGCCATAAAGTGCTTCCTTTAAGTGAAAAAGTGACCTTAGCGTTCCTTGGCCAGGGTTCAGTACTATCAGTGGTTTTGGTCATCCACTGGGCTCTTGGAACATAGGGGAATCCATAGGGGATTGGGGGAACTACTGTATAAACCTTTTATCTGACCATTGAGTGAATTACTCATCACTGAGCACTCCCATGAAACACATAAATAAACTTGTCTTTTCTCCTATCAACCTGCCTATTATCAGATAACGTGCAGGTCCCCAACAACTAAACCCAAATTGGAGGAGGGAAAGTTTTCCTCCCAACAGATTTGTCAATCAGGTTGGGATGGTTGGGATTCTCTGCTTGTTCTGAAAACTGCAACTGACATCCCAGGACCTATGACTCAGCCAGTGAAAATAAACATTTTACCTGTCAGACCCTAGATCTCTGGGTGCAGCTGAGCAAGGATGTTAAGAGGCTCTGCTTTCCTTTTCTAAAAGGGATTTTCCAAAATTTAGATTTACAGAAGAAAACACTTTAGGAACTAGTTCTTTAGGTACCGTCACACTTGGTTCAAGTACTCTTATAATAGATCCTTTCCTTCTCAGGGATAGCGACAGTGTCCTGTTTGTTTCATTTTGTGTCCTGAGACCTTGGCTTGGATCCAGTGACTGCATTCTGTTATTGGTTTTCTACCCGTCAGTGGGTCTACGTCTGCAGGCAGGCAGCCAGTGGTCTGGGGGCCTGAGATACTTTCCTATGGACCATGCCAGCTCTCAAGGGAGTCTGTCTAAATAAAAGATCTCAGTCCATAAGGGCCTGCGTCATCTCTTTCCTTGCTGCCTTGCTAGTACTAAGAAATCCCATTTCAGCATCACCTACCCAGTGTCAAAAGTCTCTCACTTTTGTTGGAGGCCACAGACACAGGTTTTCACAAACACCATTCTTTTTTTTTTCTTTTAACTGAATCTGCCTTGATCTGGAATTGACAAACACTATTCTTATTTCCTGCAGCGAAAAAGATTTTTACTTCTTCTCTCTTTGGATATCTTTGGGAATGACTTCGGATCAGGGGCTCCATCTTCTGCACACTTTTTGGGAACACCTATTGCATCCATGGGTAAGCCATAAAAAGGCTTATAATTTCAGTCACATTTTGAATGACTGTGCTCTCTGAAGCTAGGTTAGAATCTAAGGCTTCTTTGTTTGGAAGGAACTCATTGGGCTGGAACTCTTCTTCCCAGTTTTGGTTTGAGCCTCTCTGTACTCGTCTCAGGCTATTTCTCCCTG
>NW_012103221.1:2243854-2249577 GCF_000951045.1 Mandrillus leucophaeus
CTAATTTTTGAATTTTTAGTAGAGACGGGGTTTCACCATGTTGGCCAGGCTGGTCTCAAACTCCTGACACTCAGGTGATCTGCCCACCTCGGCCTCCCAAAGTGCTGGGATTACAGGCGTGAGCCACTGCACCCGGCCTAAAAGTACAAAATTTTTGAAAGAAAAAATTATTTGCTCAAAGGTTGTTCAAAAAATAAAAATAAATGAAAGTCTTTCCAAAATCTGTTTGGTAATTTGAAACCTTAAGTTATACTAAGTGACAGGTATTCATTGAATATATAGATTGTTCTAAGTAAAATAAAATGCTGAAACAGTTGAGAGACAGGACTAGCTGGATTTCCTAGGCTAAGAATCCCTAAGCCTAGCTGGGAAGGTGACCGCATCCACCTTTAAACACGGGGCTTACCACTTAGCTAACACCTGACCAATCAGGTAGGAAAGAGAACTCACTAAAATGCTAATTAGGCAAAAACAGGAAGTAAAGAAATAACCAATCATCTATTGCCTGAGAGCACAGCAGGAGGGACAATGATCGGGATATAAACCCAGGCATACCAAACCGCTACCCTCTTTGGGTCCCCTACCTTTGTATGGGAGCTCTGTTTTCACTCTATTATATCTTACAACTGGACGCTCTCCTGGTCGAGCTGAGCTTTTGCTCGCAGTTCACCACTGCTGTTTGCCGCTGGCACAGACCCGCGGCTGACTTCCAGCCCTCTGGATCCGGCAGGGTGTCCGCTGTGCTCCTGGTCAAGCGAGGCGCCCACTGCCGCTCCCCATCAGGCTAAAGGTTTGCCATTGTTCCTGCAGGGCTAAGTGCCTGGGTTCATGCTAATCGAGCTGAACACTAGTCACTAGGTTCCACGGTTCTCTTCTGTGACCCACGGCTTCTAATAGAGCTATAATACTCACCGCATGGCCCAAGATTCCATTCCCTGGTCAAGAGAACATGAGGCTTGCCATCATCTTGAAAGCGGCCTGCCGCCATTGTGGAAGTGGCCCCCCCACCATCTTGGGAGCTCTGGGAGCAAGGACCCTCAGTAACACAGTTACTAAACATGTTTAAATTATACATGCTTTTAGCTACTTATTTTTATAGAGAAACTAAAGATATTTGGGTCTCTTAGTAAACATCTACTTTTGACCACATTGAGAAGTTTTATTATGAAAAAGTTTATATTTCTAGAACATGTGAAATGCTATATTCATAAAATTTACTAATCTGCTAAAAAAAAAATGCTGGTATATTACAGACAATTCATGACTACTGCCTAGATTTCCCTGTAAAATAAAGATTGTTAAAAATAATGTATATATGTAAACAAAACTACTAGAAGCAATAACTGTGAAGGAAAACAACTCTATTAAAAGTATCCAAGGAATGCAAAATAAGTTTTTGTAGTTGTTTAAGAGGTGTTGAAAGGTTGTTCCAGAATGTGAAAGAGGAAAGGACAAAAACCTGAAGGAATATATGAAGTTGTAAAGGAAATGTGGAACAAAAAAAGAAAGAAAAAAAAACATATTTTATATGGTCGAGCTGGCTAAGCCTGAATGGGTTTATTTATGAGGTTTTAAAATTAAAGCTTTAATATCAATAGTGTATTGATGTAAAACTAGAGTTCAATTTTCTCTCTCAAGGGACTAAATTTCTTGGACTACTAATCTGCTCTTTATGAGAGATTGTGTAAAAGATTTTTCTTTACTTTTTAAGTAATCTGCCTAGGAAACAAAGATTCTGTGTCTTATTGGAATAATTTCCAGTGCTTTATTATATCCCTATTTAAGAGAACCAAGTCTTCTTTTAAAAATGTGACCTGGGACCCTATTTAATCAAACGTTCGAACCTTTTGACATTTTGCCTTCTCAAAATCAAATCCTAAATAAAATCTTGATCTCAAACTTGAGATTTTTCCAAACGGCCCCTGGAAAATCTCAAAGGGTTTGTTTTTTCATCTTTTAAAAAGAGAGATGTTAAAAATAACTAGGTTTTCCTGAACTTATCTCTGATTAATTTTTTAAATTAGGTTTATTTGATACGTTAAATTGCATGGGAAACATTGTAGAAGTGATGCTTAACCTTCTCTAAGTTGTATCTGTGTGAACCAAAAATAAAATTCAGAGGCTCCCACAACCACCTGACTGCACTCCTTCCTTGGTCAAGGCACTCTAAAATTTAACCAGAAATACTGGTTCAGGCCATGAAGGGAAGTGGGGGTAGGACATGCCTCATCACACCCTTCCAGCAGCAACATTAATGCAGACCTTAAGTCTGATAAGAAACCTTTACAATCTATTTTCTCTAAAACCGGCTACCTGGAGGCTTCATTTGCAGGATAAAACCTTGGTCTCCACAACCCCTTATCTTAACCCAGACATTCCTTTCTACTGACAGTCAACCAACTGGCAATGAGAATGTGTTTAAATCTGCCTATGACCTGGAAGCCCCCACTTTGAGTTGTCTGACCCTTCCACATCAAACCAATGTAAATTTTACATATATTGATTGATGTATTATGTCTCTCTAAATTGTACAAAAGCAAGCTGTATCCTCACCACCCTGGGAACATATCATCAGGACCTCCTGAGGCTATGTCGTGGCTGCGTCCTTAACCCTGGCAAAATAAACTTTCTAAATTCACTGAAACCTGTCTCAGATATTTTGGGTTCACATTTGGCAACCTGAAAGGGCTTCTGAGTGGAAGTGCCCCTGACCTTTGACAAATCGCCTATTTGTGCTTGGTACCAGCTTGAGCTATCTTTACTGCTCAAACCAAAAGGATAATTGGCTGAGGCCTGGGAGGCCCCACGCCAGAGAATCCCTGATCTCCAAAATTTGGTCAAGATCTAAAGTTTATTTTGTTATACAACTCCTTTTTCTGAAATTTTACTTGCTCCAACAAGGAAGGCAAGTTCTCCTGCTTCCATAATGATGGAAGGCAGTTGTCAGGCCTCTGAGCCCAAGCCAAGCATTCACATCCCCTGTGACTTGCACGTTTATGCCCAGATGGCCTGAAGTAACTGAAGAATCACAAAAGAAGTGCAAATGCCCTGCCTCGCCTTAACCGATGACATTCCACCACAAAAGAAGTGAAAATGGCCGGTCCTTGCCTTAAGCGATGATATTATCTTGTGAAATTCCTCTTCCTGGCTCATCCTGGCTCAAAAAGCTCCCCCACTGAGCACCATGTAACCCCCACTCCTGCCCGCCAGAGAACAACGCCCCTTTTGACTGTAATTTTCCTTTACCTACCCAAATCCTATAAAACGGCCCCACACTTATCTCCCTTTGCTGACTCTCTTTTCGGACTCAGCCCACCTGCACCCAGGTGAAATAAACAGCCATGTTGCTCACACAAAGCCTATTTGGTGGTCTCTTCACATGGACGTGTAAGACGTTTTGGTGCCGTGACTCGGATCAGGGGACCTCCCTTGGGAGATCAATCCCCTGTCCTCCTGCTCTTTGCTCCACAAGAAAGATCCACCTATGACCTCTAGTCCTCAGACCAACCAGCCCAAGGAACATCTCACCAATTTTAAATCGGGTAAGCGGCCCCATTTTTACTCTCTTCTCCAACCTCTCTCACTATCTCTCAACCTCCTTCTCCTTTCAATCTTGGCACCACCCTTCAATCTCTCCCTTCTTTAATTTCAATTCCTTTCATTTTCTGGTAGAGACAAAGGAGACACATTTTATCCGTGGAACCCAAAACGCCGGCGCCAGTCACGGACTGGGGAAGGCAGCCTTCCCTTGGTGTTTAATCATTGCAGGGACGCCTCTCTGATTACTCACCCACGTTTCAGGGGTGTCTGACCACGCTGCGGGGACGCCTGCCTTGGTCCTTCACCCTAAGCGGCAAGGCCCGCTTTTCTGGGGGAGGGGCAACCACCCCAACCCCAACCCTCCCTGTCTCTACCCCTTCTCTGCTTTTCTGGGGTAGGGGCAAGAAACCCGACCTCTTATTTTTGCGCCCTGACCTTATTTTTGTGCCCCCTCTTATTTTTGTGCCCCGATATCTTATTTTTGCGCCCCAATACCTTAGTTCCACACCCCGACCCCTTTCCCGCTTTTCTGGAGGGCAAGAACCCCCGAACTCCTTCTCTCTGTATCTCTACTCTCTGTTTTCTCTGGGCTTGCCTCCTTCACTACGGGCAACCTTCCACCCTCCATTCCTCCTCCACCCTTAGCCTGTGTTCTCAAGAACCTAAAACCTCTTCAACTCACACCTGACCTAAAACCTAAATGCCTTATTTTCTTCTATAATACCGCTTAACCCCAATACAAACTCGACAGTAGTTCCAAATAGCCAGAAAACAGCACTTTCGATTTTTTCCATCCTACAAGAGCTAAATAATTCTTGTCGTAAAGTGGGCAAACGGTCTGAGATGCCTGACGTCCAGGCATTCTTTTACACATCGGTCCCTCCCGCCTGTCCCCTCAGCCCCAATCCCAAGTGACGCTGAGTCCTTCTAATCTTCCTTTCTACAGATCCATCTGACCTCTCCCCTCCTCGCCAGGCCGAGCTAGGTCCCAATTTTTCCTCAGCCTCTGCTCCCCCACCATATAGTCCTTTTATCACCTCCCCTCCTCACACCCGGTCTGGCTTACAGTTTCGTTCCACGACTAGCCCTCCCCTACCTGCCCAGAAATTTCCTCTTAAAAAAGGTGGCTAGAGCTAAAGGCATAGTCAAGGTTAATGTTCCTTTTTCTTTATCTGACCTCTTCCAAATCAGTTAGCGTTTAGGCTCTTTTTCATCAAATATAAAAAACTTAGCCCAGTTCATGGCCTATTTAGCAGCAACCCTGAGACGCTTTTCAGCCCCAGACCCTGAAAGGTCAGAAGGCCATCTTATTCTTAATATACATTTTATTTTATTACCCAATCTGCTCCCAACATTAAATAAAGCTCCAAAAATTAAATTCCGGCCCTCAAACCCCATAACAGGACTTAAGGAACCTCACCTTCAAGGTGTACAATAATAGAGTAGAGGCAGCCAAGTAGCAACTTATTTCTGAGTTGCAATTCCTTGCCTCCACTGTGAGACAAACCCCACCCACATCTCCAGCACACAACTCCAAACGCCTGAACCGCAGCTGCCAGGAGTTCCTCCAGAACCTCCTCCCCCAGGCGCTTGCTACAAGTGCCGGAAAGCTGGCCACTGGGCCAAGGAATGCCCGCAACCCGGGATTCCTCCTAAGCCGTGTCCCATCTGAGAGGGACCCCACTGGAGATCGGGCTGTCCAACTCGCCCAGCAGCCGCTCCCAAAGCCCCTGAAACTCTGGCCCAAGGCTCTCTGACTCCTTCCCAGATCTTCTCAGCTTACCAGCTGAAGACTGACGCTGCCCCATCACCTCAGAAGCCTCCTGGACCATCACAGACACTTTGGGTAACTCTTACAGTGAGGGATAAGTCTGTCCCCTTAATCAATACAGAGGCTACCCACGCCACATCACCTTCTTTTCAAGGGCCTGTTTCCCTTGCCTCCATAAATCTGGGTATTGACGGCCAGGCTTCTAAACCTCTTAAAACTCCCCAACTCTGGTGCCAACTTGGACAACATTCTTTTATGCATTCCTTTTTAGTTATCCCCACCTGCCCAGCTCCCTTATTAGGTCGAGACATTTTAAATTATCTGCTTCCCTGACTATTCCTAGGCTACAGCCACACCTCATTGCTGCCTTTTCCCCCAGTTCAAAGCCTCCTTCGCATCCTCCTCTTGTATC
>NW_012103221.1:2249627-2251690 GCF_000951045.1 Mandrillus leucophaeus
CCTTCAAGGTGTACAATAATAGAGTAGAGGCAGCCAAGTAGCAACTTATTTCTGAGTTGCAATTCCTTGCCTCCACTGTGAGACAAACCCCACCCACATCTCCAGCACACAACTCCAAACGCCTGAACCGCAGCTGCCAGGAGTTCCTCCAGAACCTCCTCCCCCAGGCGCTTGCTACAAGTGCCGGAAAGCTGGCCACTGGGCCAAGGAATGCCCGCAACCCGGGATTCCTCCTAAGCCGTGTCCCATCTGAGAGGGACCCCACTGGAGATCGGGCTGTCCAACTCGCCCAGCAGCCGCTCCCAAAGCCCCTGAAACTCTGGCCCAAGGCTCTCTGACTCCTTCCCAGATCTTCTCAGCTTACCAGCTGAAGACTGACGCTGCCCCATCACCTCAGAAGCCTCCTGGACCATCACAGACACTTTGGGTAACTCTTACAGTGAGGGATAAGTCTGTCCCCTTAATCAATACAGAGGCTACCCACGCCACATCACCTTCTTTTCAAGGGCCTGTTTCCCTTGCCTCCATAAATCTGGGTATTGACGGCCAGGCTTCTAAACCTCTTAAAACTCCCCAACTCTGGTGCCAACTTGGACAACATTCTTTTATGCATTCCTTTTTAGTTATCCCCACCTGCCCAGCTCCCTTATTAGGTCGAGACATTTTAAATTATCTGCTTCCCTGACTATTCCTAGGCTACAGCCACACCTCATTGCTGCCTTTTCCCCCAGTTCAAAGCCTCCTTCGCATCCTCCTCTTGTATCCCCCACCTTAACCCACGAGTATAGGATACCTCTCCTTGGCGACTGATCAGTCACCCCTTACCATCTCATTAAACCCAATCACCCTTACCCCATTCAATGCCAATATCCCATCCCGCAGCACGCTTTAAAAGGATTAAAGCCTGTTATTCGCCTGCTACAGTATGGTCTTTTAAACCCTGTAAACTCCCCTTACAATGCCCCCATTTTACCTGTCCTAAAACCAGACAAGACTTGCAAGTTAGTTCAGGATCTGTACCTTGTCAACCAAATTGTCTTGCCTATCCACCCCGTAGCACCAAACCCATATACTCTCCTATTTTCAATACCTCCCTCCACAACCCAGTATTCTGTTCTGGATCTCAAACATACTTTCGTTACTATTCCTCTACACCCTTCACCCCAGCCTCTCTTCGCTTTCACTTAGACTGACCCTGACACCCATCAGGCTTAGCAAATTACCTAGGCTGTACTGCTGCAAGGCTTCACAGACCGCTCCCATCACTTCAGTTAAGCCCAAATTTCTTCCTCATCTGTTACCTATCTCGGCATAATTCTCATAAATACACACTATCCCTGCTGATCGTGTCCGGCTAATCTCCCAAACCCCAATCCCTTCTAAAAAACAACTCCTTTCCTTGCTAGAAATGGTTAGTGCGATCGGACTTCTTACACAAGAGCCAGGACCACATCCTGTAGCCTTTCTGTTCAAACAACTTGACCTTACTGTTTTAGCCTAGCCCTCATGTCTGTGCGCAGCAGCTGCCACCACTTTAATACTGTTAGAGGCCCTAAAAATCACAAACTATGCTCAACTCTCTACAGTTCTCATAACTTCCAAAATCTATTTTTCTTCCCCCAACCTTTGCTCAAGACAACGCTTATGCTGATAAGGTAGCTAAAAAAGCAGCCATCAAAAGGCATCAGATCCCATCGCTCAGGACAATGCTTATGCTGATAAGTTAGCTAAAAAAGCAGCTAGCATTACAACTTCTATCCCTCAGGGCAGTTTTCCTCCTTCACATCGGCCACTCCCACCTACTCCCCGCTGAAACTTCCACCTATCAATCTCTTCACACACAAGGCAAATAGTTCTTAGACCAATGAAATTATCTCCTTCCAGCCTCACAGGCCCATTCTGTTCTGTCGTCATTTCATAACCTCTTCCATGCAGGTTACAAGCCGCTAGCCTGCCTCTTAGAACCTCTCATTTCCTTTCCATCCTAGAAATCTATCCTCAAGGAGATCACTTCTCAGTGTTCCATCTGCTATTCTACTGCCCCTCAGGGATTGTTCAGGCCC
>NW_012103221.1:2252130-2275852 GCF_000951045.1 Mandrillus leucophaeus
TAAAAAGGACTAGACAATACTTTTACCACTTTCCTTTCTCAGAATTCAGGCCTGTCCTCGGAATGCTACAGGTTCCAGCCCATTTGAGCTCCTGTGCGGACACTCCTTTTCATTAGGTCCCAGTCTCATTCCAGACACCAGACCAACTTAGACTGCACCCCAAAAAACTTTCATCCCTACTGTATTCTGTCTAGTCTTACTCCTCCTATTCACCGTACTCAACTACTCATAAATGCCCTGCTCATGTTTACACTGCCGGTTTACACTGTTTCTCCAAGCCCTCACAGTTGGTATCTCCTAGTGCTATCCCAAACCGCCACTCTAAATTTCCTCTTAAAGTAAATAAATGATCTTTGCTGGCAAGGCTATGCTGAACCTCCCTGGGCACTCTCTAATTAGATGTCCTAGGTCCTCCCAATTCTTAGTCCTTCAATACCTGTTCTTTCTCCTTCTCTTACCTTGTGTCTTCCATTTAGTTTTTCAATTCATACAAAACCGCATCCAGGCCGTCACCAAGCATTCTTCTATATGACAAATGTTTCTTCTAATGACCCCACAGTATCACCCCCTACCACAAAATCTTCCTTCAGTTTAATCTCTTCCACTCTAGGTTCCCACGCCGCCCCTAATCCCACTTGAAGAAGCCCTGAGAAACATCGCCCATTCTCTCTCCATACCACCCCCCAAAAAATTTTCGCCGCCCCAACACTTCACACTATTTTGTTTTATTTTTCTTATTAATATAAGAAGGCAGGAATGTCAGGCCTCTGAGCCCAAGCCAAGCCTTCACATCCCCTGTGACTTGCACGTTTATGCCCAGATGGCCTGAAGTAACTGAAGAATCACAAAAGAAGTGCAAATGCCCTGCCTCGCCTTAACCGATGACATTCCACCACAAAAGAAGTGAAAATGGCCAGTCCTTGCCTTAAGCGATGATATTATCTTGTGAAATTCCTCTTCCTGGCTCATCCTGGCTCAAAAAGCTTCCCCACTGAGCACCCTGTAACCCCCACTCCTGCCCGCCAGAGAACAACGCCCCTTTTGACTGTAATTTTCCTTTACCTACCCAAATCATATAAAACGGCCCCACACTTAATCTCCCTTTGCTGATTCTCTTTTCGGACTCAGCCCACCTGCACCCAGGTGAAATAAACAGCCATGTTGCTCATACAAAGCCTGTTTGGTGGTCTCTTCACACGGACGCGCGTGACAGCAGCTAACTCCTTTCTGGAGTTTGAGTTTTTTCCTGCTTCTGGGATAGTAGAGAGCAGTCTTCCACCTGAGACCCATTCCTAGGTAAGTAGGTGAATTGGGCTTTCATTTGGCTAAAGTTACAATTAACAATCAGCTGGTCTTAATTTTGCCTTGCCATTAGAGCACTCAGTAATCATATTGTTGGGTTTTTGTTGTTCTGGTCTTTCTCCCATCGGGTTTGACCAGCTCCAACTCTAACCAACTTGGCCAGATCTGAATGAGAATTCCAATTATGGGGAACAAGACATCTGAATTGGCTAAAACTCCTTGCAGCAGCAAAAAGGAAAAGCAAAATAAAACCATGCACGTGGTTTCTGTCTTTGCTTCCTGTCTTTTCTTCCAACTTACTCTTACTCCTCCTTCCCCTTCCCCATCTTTGCTACCAAAAAAAAATCTAGAGAAGCCTTCTATTAACCCGAATCCCTTAAAGAAGTCAGAACAAAGGCACCACTTGCCGCTTTTTGGGATGTTGTGTTTTCTTTATGGAGTTTTCAAGAGTAATGGGCAGATGCTTTTAGGTCTACGGTTCTGCTTTCCTGTATTGCACTACCTGATTCTTTGACTTTTGGAGATACCAGAAATTACCTTGTACCATGAGAGGATTTGGCTTTGGCATGTTTAATGGCAGATGAGAGCTACAAAGTTAAGAGTGGCTGAAAATGGTTTACATGAAGTGGTCTTAGCTGGTTTAGCTGAGCTCCCAGGAAGTTGTTGTCTAGGATCCTAATTCTAGTTCAGAGGTGCATTCCTATTATTATCATTACTATTGTTGTTGTTATTATTATTTTGAGACAGAGTCTTGCTCTGTTACCCAGGCTGGAGTCCTCTGGCACCATTATGGCTCACTGCAGCCTCAACTTCCCAGGCTCCAGAGATCCTCCTCTTCAGTCTCCAGAGTAGTTGGGACTACAGATGTGTGCCACCATACCCAGCTAATTTTTGTACTTTTTGTAGAGACAGGGTCTTGCTATGTTGGCCAGGCTGGTCTTGAACTCCTGAGCTCAAGTGATCCACCTGCCTTGGCCTCCCAAAGTGCTAGGATTACAGGCATAAGCCACCACACCTGGCCCAGGAGTGCATTCTAAAGAGTCGTCTCGTTGCCTTTCCTCCTGAAATTAATCTTGATTGGCTTGTGTGCACGTTTGTGTGAGGAACTGAACTGTCATTTTCATAGATGACAGACTGAGTTTCCTCAACTCCAAAAAGAAAGGGCATTTTGCTCCTTCCAACCGAAAGGCAACCCTGGGTGACTGGGGACCAAGTGGAAGTGTCTGCAGGGTTGACCCCCTACAACGTGCAGCAGCCCTACAGGGAACTCCCAAGAAAATTAGTTTAAAAAAATTCTTATCCAGGACGTACATACAGGAGCTGGTCACTGCTTTTTTTTTTTTTTTTTGAAACGGAGTCTTGCTGAGATGCCCAGGCTGGAGCACAATGGCAGGATCTCCGCCCACTGCAAGCTCTGACTCCCGAGTTCAAGCAATTCCTGTGTCCCAGCCTCCTGAGTAGCTGGGATTACAGGTGCGTGCCACCATACCTGGCTAATTTTTGTATTTTTAGTAGAGATGGAGTTTCACCATATTGGCCAGGTTGGTCTCGAACTGCTACCTCAAGTGATCCACCTGCCTCGGACTCCCAGTTTGGGATTACAGGTGTCGGCCACTGCACCCAGCCTCATTCCTCACTTTGAGCCCTCCTGGTGGTGCTGGATGTCTAGAAAGAGAAACTGAGACACATAAAAGGGCAGAAATGACTCATTGGTGACACACTATGGAGTCCCACCCACAACCAGCACACTTTGACCCACTCCACTAAACCTTAAGGCACAGCTCAGTTCCTCCTTTTCAGAAAAAATGTGGGAAACAAATAATCTAGGAATGAAAAAACACAAGGAGAGTGGCCTCTCTCAGGCACCCTGTTTGGTTTTATGACCCCTCTACTTGAAAGTGGTTGTGTAATGGAAGAGCATGCCACGTTTTCTAATACTGCAGCTGGTTACACATTAGAGGTCTGTTCTTGTGCACATTTTAAACTGATGAGCAAATTACATCAAGAAAAATGCAGAGCCCGAAGGTCAATCTGCAACTATAAAGTTCCTAAGTTCTCTATCTCTCTGCTTTTTTTTCAGCCTGCTTTAAGTCTGCTGTTACTTTTCCACTGAGATAAAATCCACTGTTTGCATCCAACCATCTCTTTTTGCTATTGTTTGCAAACTGGTAAGTCTCTATTAATATCTCATGGCTAGAGTTCTGAAGCATAAACTACAAGAACTTTGTATGAGTGTATATATATGTGTTTAGGTGTATGTACACATACTTTGTTATGTGTTTTTGGCCACAAGGTACCAGATTGGCTTAAAGATAAAGAGTACTCATAAATTAACAGCCGGACACAGTGACTCCTGCCTGTAATCCCAGCACTTTGGGAGGCCGAGGCGGGCAGATCACTTGAGGTCAGAAGTTCAAGACCAGTCTGGCCAACATGGTGAAACCCTACCTCTACTAAAAATACAAAAGTTAGCCGAGCGTGATGATGTATGCCTGTAATCCCAGCTACTTGGGAGGCTGAGGCACGAGAATCCACTGGGAGGTGGAGGTTGCAATGAGCCAAGATCACGCCACTGCCCTTCAGCCTGGGCAACAGAGTGAGACTTCATTAAAAAAAAAAAAAGGCCAGGCACAGTGGCTCACCCCTGTCATCCCAGCAGTTTGGGAGGCCGAAGCAGGCAGATCACAAGTGCCACTGCACTCCAGCCTGGGTGACAGAAAGACTCTGTCTCAAAAATAAACAAACAAACAGCCAGGCATGGTGGCTCATGCCTGTAATCCCAGCACTTTGGGAGGCTGATGTGGGTGGTTCCCCTGAGGTCAGGAGTTCGAGACCAGCCTGGACAACATGGTAAAACCCCATCTCTACTAAAAATGCAAAAATTAGCTGGGCATGGTGGCGCATGCCTGTAATCCCAGCTACTCAGGAGGCTGAGGCCAGCTGCTTGAACCTGAGAGACAGAGGTTGCAGTGAGCCAAGATTATGCCACTGCACTCCAGCCTGGGTGACAGAGCAAGACTGTCTCTAAAATAAATAAACAAACACATACAAGGATGTGTTTTTTGCTAAAGAAAATGTAAGTTTTTCCCTAGTTAAGAGACCATTTAAGCGTCACTTTAAAATAAAGGAAAAATTGTACAAATAAAACTAAATGGATAAAAAGAAAAAGTATGCCAGGGCAAATAAAGTTACCTCTGAGGCCTGTGGTTACCAAGAAGATAGTCAATATTGGGGAAGGGCAAAACCAAGTAACTATTAAAACCAGAGGGTTTAATGTAAAGGAACTGTTCTGTTTCATAGATTGGTATCATCAGCTTCTGGAGAAACTTTTATAATAATGGACTGTAAAAATGACCATTTTAAGGACAAAATCCTTAATTTTAAATGCTACAGAATGAAAGAGCTTGTTTGGGTTAATGCAGGACCCACAGCTCACTATTAAACAATCACTGATGAATGTATGTGATCCAAATGCACAGGAAGTTATTCCTGAGAGAACAACCAGCCTAGTGGACCAAATAAATGCCACTGTAAGGTTTGCCCACAGAAGGGGACTTCCTGCCTCCCCCTATAAAATACCAAGTGGAGCACCACAGATGAAACAGTTGATATGCTTCATATGCAAGCCACATAGGACTGGCTTTATAATGACCGGGATATTCTCCTACCTAATATGTCCATAACGCAGGTCATGGTAAATGTGGAGGTTAACAGGGCCCCTTTTACATGGGTACCCTTCCCACAGAATCATATGACTGCTTGAGAGGCCTTATCAAATTTGCTGTCCTTCATGGTCTTACGCATGCTTACACCTCATGGCCAGGCAAGGTGGCCCCGTCTCTACTAAAAATACAAAAATTAGCCAGGCATGGTGGCGAGTGCCTGTAATCCCAGCTACTCAAGAGGCTGAGGCAAGAGTATCGCTTGAACCCGGGAGTCAGAGGTTGCAGTGAGCAGAGATCACGCCACCACACTCCAGCCTGGGTGAGACGCCATCTCAAAAAAAAAAAAACAAAAAATGGGGGTCATTAACAAAAAAAAAAAGGGAAAGGAAAAAGGTAGTCAAAGAATTCACCCCAGAAAAGTGATAGAAATTTTTGGATGCTTATTCACTATTTGCCCTAGATTGGAAAATGTTTTTTAAAATATCAGAAGGCAAAGATTATCATGAGAAAGCTGACATTGTCTGGGGCAATGCTGAGGCAAATTAAGATAAAAATGTGACAAAAAGGCCTGAGTCCCTTGGCTCAACTCCCTGCTGGGAACCCAAACCTCCCCCCCTTTTTTTTTTTTTTTACCAGAAAAGGTAAAATGGTCTGGGGGTAGAAAAGTTCCCGGGACCAGAACATAAAAACATACAGGTTTACAGAATTAAGAAATCTGAGATGTTTAAATAGACTTTATGTAAGGTAGTTGTGACTCCTTTTACCTAAATGTCTTATGAAAATGGGTACTGTATGTGACTGGGGGATGTTTTCCCTATCTAGTACTATAAAACTGAAGGCAGGTAAATCTGCTTATTGACAAATATTAACTGAACTTACTAAATGGGAACTAGAAAGATTGCCTTAGCCCACAAAATATAGGGGAGAAGCTGGAGTACTAGACAGGACAAATCCTCCACTTTGTAGCCTTTTGTGGAGCATTTATTGGGACTTATGACAAAAAACTGTGAGTACTTCCCAATAACAACTGCTGGACTAGAGAATTTCTACTTGAGGGACATTTACTGCCTTGTTATGGAATGTTGGCTGGAGCTACCCCTATGCTAATGGAAATAAAGGTGTTCAAAAGACTTCCATGATAAAATTAAAATGGTTTACACAGGCTCTTGCTACCTGGGAATACAAGAAGGAGATAGTCACAAGCAAGGACCCTCTTTTTGTCCCTAGTACTGATTCTAGCTATCTGAGGAGCTGCTAGATTCTACAGTACCTGATAGCTTCCATGACCTGTTTGGCTTGCGAATGGCAGTTCCGAGTTGAACAAACATCTTGTTTGGAAGGCTGCTGCTCTGGTTAAAGAATGGTCCAAAAAAATTTTTTATAGTTATTTATAGTTTAGACCATTTGGGTGAAATATGTTTTTGTAAGCAAATTTACCTTTCTCTCTGAGTTATCCAAAATTCAAATTGTGATTTTATGAAAATATAGTTATTTGCATAAGTTCAGTAAGAGTCTTTTAGAACAAAACAATTGGAGACACTGGTTATTTTACCAAGACTTTGACTAAAATAGTATATTTTTAGGTAAAGTTCAGCAAAGTCATCTTGAAAGGAGCCTATATAGCCAATCAATTCTTTTTTTTTTTTTTTTGAGATGGAGTCTTGCTCTGTCGCCCAGACTGGAATGCAGTGGCGCGATCTCCGCTCACTGCAAGCTCCGCCTCCTGGGTTCACGCCATTCTCCTGCCTCAGCCTCCCGAGTAGCTGGGACCACAGGCACCCACCACCACGCCCGGCTAATTTTTTTTGTTTGTTTTTTTAGTAGAGACGTGGTTTCACCGTGTTAGCCAGGGTGGTCTTGATCTCCTGACCTTGGGATCTGCCCTCTTCGGCCTCCCAAAGTGCTGGGATTACAGGCTTGAGCCACCGCGCCCGGCCAAGCCAATCAATTCTTGCTGCACTTTATGTGAATAATCAGGCAAAGTATAATAAGCCTAAAACTTAATTTGCATACAAATTGATCTTACTATAATTTCTCTTTAATAGAAAAGGAAGTCTAGAGAGAGAAACTGTTTCAAAGGAAAAGTATAACACTTGACACTAACTTTTGTTTTTTTGAGTGTAGACTGAATTATGAATTATTTCTTGGACACAATAATCCTCTAGAGAGTACCAGATTATAATTTTTCTTCATATCTTTAGTTGGTGCCCTAATGAAAGAGGTTCCCTTTTCTGTTCTGACATACAAATACTCTTTTGATTGTCACAATATTAATGTTACTTATTTCCCATTACTTAAAAGGAAACCAAAATTATGGTATTCTCAAAACCAGAGATGCCAACCTCTCTCATTTGGCATCCTGTTAACCAGTGGAAGAGACCCAAGTTAACCGGCGGCAAATCTGTACAGGTCCACAGCAACTTGAGTCCTTGCTTCTTCATGAGAAAGAATCTGACTGAGGGGCATAAAGCAGAAAAAGAGACCAAGGCAAGTTCCAGAGCAGCAATGGAAGTTTATATGAAAAGGTCTTAGAACAGGAAAGCAAGTGTGCTTGGAAGAGACCCAAGTGGGCACATGAAGGTTAAAGAGAAAAGGTCAAGTGCCCTGTTCAACCGTGATCCTAGGAATTTTATAAGCTTGCCTCTTTCCCATGTTTCTTCCTTTAGAGCGGGCTTTCCACTTGCCCAGTGCTTTCCTTATCCTTTGGAACTGAACACACGCAATGTATTCAGGGAGTTATAAGCACACCCATCTGAGGCTTCCTTCCCTTTTCCTGTGCCCCCCGGAAGATCATACCTCACCAATTTTTTTTTTTTGTCTCAACATGCATGCCCAGGAATTTGCTCCTCCGTGGGGCCTGCATTCAATTAACAGTTTGATGATGTTAACAGGTGTGGACCATCAGGAAATGGCCTCTCCCTGGTGCTGCCGAATTATCATTTTTAGACAGGCAATGCGATAATTGCTGAACCATCTACCCGACATTCTAGTTGGTAGAGGAGAGCTCTCTCTGCTGCCCAGCTCATGCCTAACCACCTGCAACAATCCCACTGGGCCCAATCTGTTTTTCACCGCAAATGCCTTACTACTAAGACCATATAAGCACCCTCCCTCTAGGCCCAGGGACTGTTACATGAGAGTGTAAGGGCAAGTTTTGAGGGATACAATTAGGTCAAGGTCAGACCCTCCAAATCAAGGATGTGTACAAAGATGCCTGAACAGCTGGTAAAAGAAGAAAATAATTACTGACAGGATAACGATACCTTAAGACAAAACCTCCTGGGTATGAGTTGTACAGATATACATATTTTTTAAAATTTTTTCAGAACAACGCTTGTTTTGTATAGCTAATTGCTATAAGTCTGTAACTAAAACCAAGGTTACATACTAAAACTAAAAACAAGATTGAGCTATGGCTCAATGCATAGTATAGAAGTTAAAAATAAGTCGGTTTTGTAACCTCACCTTTGGCTTTTTGTTTGTTGACCTTCTACTTAAAAAACAAAATTAATAATAATTTTAAAGGGTAATGAATGCCTGTCCATGTCTATTCCTATCTGGCCTAGAATAATTAATTGGCCATAAGTCTTGTTCACTCTAAGTTTCTCGGTCATAGGGAAGGACAGGATAGACCAGGGGCAGGCAGCCGTGCCATCCCAGCAACACTGTGCCCACTCTGGGACAAAATTAAAATCTGGTAGCCACTGATGTTGCCTCTGGCAAATCTTGGTCAAAAGGGGGAAAATTTAAAGGCTCTCACAACCATTTGAATGCACTCCCTCATCGGCAGGGGCACTCTAAAATTTAACCAGAAAGACTGGTTCAGGCCATGAAGGGGAAGTGGGGGTAATTATCATACCCCTCCAGCACTAACATTAATGCAGACTATAAGTCTGATAAGAAACATTTAAAATCTATTTTCTATAAAGTCTGCTACCGAGAGGCTTCCTTCATCTGCAGGACGAAGCCTTGGTGTCTACAACCCCTTATGTTAACCCAGACATTCCTTTCTTTGACAATAAATCTTTCAACCAATTGCCAATCTGAGTATGTTTAAATCTACGTATGACCTGGAAGCCCCCACTTCGAGTTGTCCCACCCTTCCAGATGAAACCAACGTAAATCTTACATATATTGACTGATATGTCTCCCTAAATTGTATAAAAGCAAGCTACACTCAGACTACCCTGGGCATATGTCATCAGGACCTCCTGAGATTATGTCATAGGCGGGTCCTTAACCCTGGCAAAATAAACTTTCCAAATTGACTAAGACCCCGTCTCATATTTTGGGTTCATATCTGTATGAGAAAATGTTATTAATATAAGTACTCCAAACACTGTATGGAAGGCCAGGTGTGGTGGCTCACACCTAAAACCCCAGCACTTTGGGAGCCAAGGCGCGAGGATCGCTTGAGCCCAGGAGTTCAAGACCATCCTGGACAATAAGGCAAGACCCTGTCTGCTTTTTAAAACAACTACATGAAGTTTCTAGAAATTTGTCAACGCACTCACTGTCCATAATATATTCTGATATAATGTTATCAATCATAATTCCAGTTTTTATCTTAAAATGTTGTATAGCACAGAAACAACCAAATTTCTTTGTCAACTCCATTATTTTGATAATGAACTCTAATAAAATCTTTAACCATGACCATTGTAGGTCTTTTGTCATTTACATATAATTACTCTTATATTCAAATGCTTCCCTGAAAGCTCACAATCAGCTACAAGCCGGAATGCTTCATAATCAACATAAGTGACTGCCTCAGAGACCCATGGAAAGAATTATATAGGTACTCTAGGGTAGAGATTTCTCATCACATTGCTTACATAACTTTGAAATCATACCACTGGACTGAGTAGGAATTTCCAGAACCCTACTAGAGAAGCTAATAGGTGCATCCAAACTGATAACCCTCATCTGTAAAATGGGAATGAAAATTAAAAAAAAAAAAAAAAAAAAAAAAAAAAATGGGCTGGGCTGGGCATGGTGTCTCAGTACTTTGGGAGGCCAAGGTCGGCGAATCCCCCTAAGCTCAGGAGTTTGAGACCAGCCTGGGCAACATGGTGAAACCCCATCTCTACTAAAATACAAAAAATTAGCCACGCATGGTGGCACGCACCTATAATCCCAGCTACTTAGGCTGAGGTGGGAGAATCGCTTGAACCCTGGAGGAGGAAGTTGCAGTAAGCTGAGATAGCTCCATTGCACTCTAGCCTGGGCAACAGAGTGAGACTCTGTCTCAAAAAAACAAACAAAAACAAAACGATAACCTAAGATCAAGCATATGTTCAATTATCATTCTTGCTGCACTTATATAAATAATTAGACCAAATTTAATAAGATTACACTTGTTTTGTAAAAAAGAGTAGTCTTACTTTTATCTTTGATCAAACTGAGGATGACTGTACAGAGAAATTTTACCTTTTTTTTTTTTTTTTTGAAACAGAGTCTTGTTCTGTCACCCAGGCTGGAGTGCAGCAGTGTGATCTCAGTCGGCTCACTGCAACTTCCACCTCCCAGGTTCAAGCAATTCTCTTGCCTCAGCCTCCTGAGTAGCTAGGATTACGGGCACCTGCCATCATGCCCAGCTAATTTTTGTATTTTTGTAGAGAGGGGGTTTCGCCATGTTGGCCAGGCTGGTCTTTAATTCCTAACCTCAAGTGATCCACCCGCCTCAGCCTCCCAGAGTGCTGGGATTATAGGCATTAGCCACCACATCAGGCCAGAAATTTTACATTTCAATAGAAAACTATAACCAGTCTGGGTTATCAGACTGTAGTTCTGTTGTTTGTCTCTGAGTTATTTTTCACCACTCTGTAAACTGGATCCTGCTGTCTTGCATATCTTGTCAGTAATTAATGTTTCCAATTTTTCTCCCACCCTCCTGACCTGAAGTCACTAGGAACTAAAACCTGACTGCCGGGATCTTTATTGAGACTCTAGCTTCTCTTGTCCCAAAGCCCTATAAGCTGAAGCTGTATGACTTGATATAAACTAAAAGAACTTATTTATACAACCATTTTGGCCACTCGGGAAGTTCACTGAACACCCACATCTTCCATGCTCTGCTCCAGGAAATAACCTTGTTCTTCTCCTGTTAATCTGTCCTTTGTTACAGGAATCTATTCCAATTAAGAATTTATCAGGCGACCAGGCACAGTAGCTCATGCCTGTAATCTCAGCAATTTGGGAGGCCAAGGCAGGAGGATTGCTTGAGCCTAGGGGTATGAGACCAGCCTGGACAACATAGCAAGACCCTGTCTCAATTTAAATAAAAAAGAAAAGAACCAATGAGGGTTGAGAGAAAAATAGTTTTCCCTCTCTATACAGATAAACCAGTGACTGCTGTACTAACTAGCCCCTTTTCCTTTTTGTTTGCCTCTCAATTTCACATCCCTTTCTTGCTTAATTGAAATCTGTTTTGTTTTCATGACAGCCTACCATTGAATTAATTGAAATTTTTTTCATTCCGTAACTTAAACTTGTTAAGCCATTATAAAAAAAAAATTTTCTTTTTTTTGAGGCAGGGTCTCCCTGTGTTGCTCAGGCTGGTCTTGAATTCCTGGGATCAGGCAATATTCCTGACTCTGCCTCCCCAAGTGCTGGGATTACAGGTATGAGCCATCACACAGGGCCACTCATTAAGCCTTTCAAAAGACAAAAATAAGTTTTACTTACAAGTTTCTTCCTTCATTTTGATACTCTAGAGGAGCATTCTAGGCTTCAAATGAGTTTTCCCTCAAGCCTGACACAAAATTCATCTCCTGTGGACATCCCATGGTTCATTCTTTATGAAAACCCATCCCCACGGCCCTTCCAGGACAGATGTCCCAACTGTCCCACTCAAGAGATACTAATAACTGGAACTTATTTTTCATTCTATACTACCTCTCACATTCCCCCACCACCCCCAGACACACACCCCTATCTCAAATTAATTTTGTATTTAAACATGTATAGTTGTGGATGCTTAAACTGGATTTAGGTATTTTGGATTATACCAAAAAAGAAAGGCCAGGCGCAGTGGCTCACGCCTGTAATCCCAGCACTTTGAGAGGCTGAGGTGAGCAGATCACCTGAGGTTGGGAGTTTGAGACCAGCCTGACCAACATGGAGAAACCCCATCTCTACTAAAAATACAAAAAATTAGCCGGGCGTGGTGGCACATGCCTGTAATCCCAGCTACTTGGGAGGCTGAGGCAGGAGAATCACTTGAACCCAGGAGGTAGAAGTTGCAGTGAGCCGAGATCATACCATTGCACTTCAGCCTGGGCAACAAGAGCGAAACTCCATCTCAAAAAAAAAAGAAAGAAAGAAAAAGAAAAAAGAAATACAAAAACAAAAGTTGCTTGTTGTCGTTGTCCTTTTTTTTTTTTTTTTTTGGAGACACAGTCTCGCTCGCTCTGTCACCCAGGCTAGAGTGCAGTGGCAAGATCTCGGCTCACTGCAAGCTCTGCCGCCTGGGTTCAAGCCATTCTCCTGCCTCAGCATCCCAAGTAGCTGGGACTAAACGCACCCACCACCATGCCCAGCTAATTTTTTTTTTTTTGTATTTTTAGTAGAGACGGGGTTTTACCATGTTAGCCACGATGGTCTCGATCTCCTGATCTTGTGATCTGCCCGCCCTGGCCTCCCAAAGTGCTGGGATTACAGGCGTGAGCCACCGCGCCCAGCCTCATTTTCTTTTACTGTAACTGAATACCTGAGACTGAGTATTTAGCTCACAGTTTTGGAAGCTGCAAAGTCCAAGGTTGAGGGGCCGTACCTGCTGAGGGCCTTCTTACTACTATGGCAGAGGGTATCACACGTGGGAAGAGGTCAAAAGCATGGCAGCTCAGGTCTCTCTTTATCTTCTTATAAAGCCACCAGTCCCATCATGGCTCACCCCTACATTGATACAGAAGGGCTGGGTTCTGGCTAAACCCCACCCTTAAGCCTGGAACCACAGCACTAAGTGAAAACAGCTGACCTGGTTTTCTGCCCAAATGTTGACTTTTTGTCCTGCCACATCCTTAGCCCCCACACCTCCACCGCCCTGAAAAAAAAAAACACTTCAGCTGGCAGAGCAACACAAGCAGCTGAGTGTTAGGGATACAAGCGGCTGAGCAATGGGGATACAAGGGCTGAGCATTGTGGATACAAGCAGCTGACTGGCAAGCAGAGAAGAAACTGAGCATCAGAGACTATGGATAGATGCAGCTAATTTCAGATGTGCAGCTTTGGAGAGGGGCCCAGCCAGAGACAGCTGGGCTTCAGGGAAACATCACCTTCTTCCCACACAATCCCCCTTCCAACTCCCCACCCTGCTGAGAGCCACTTTCATTGACCAATAAAATCCTCCACACACACTACCCTTCAATCTGTTCATGTGACCTGATTCTTCCCAGATGCCAGACAAGAACCCAGGTGCCGAGAGGGCAGGGGGCTGCCATTCTGACCCTCGACTGAGCTGGCTGGCACTTGGTCATCCCTGGACAGGAGAGCTGAAAGAGAGCACTGGCTGTAACATGCTTGGATGCTGCTGCAGGGTCCACACAGAACCTATTCCCGCCAGGGAGGAGCAACCAGCTGCTTCCAGCATTCATTTGCTCTCATTCCCGCACTTGTTCACATGCTCCCTCATGCAAGGGGTTTGGGCACACGGCAGCCAAGTAAACATGCCACACCCCTGACACAAGTACAGCAAGGGGATCAAGGGAATTATCCCATCTCACCATGACCTTTTCTAATCCTAATTACCTCCCAAAGACCCCACCACCAATCAACACATAAATTTGGGAATTAAGTTTCCAACATACGAAATCTGGAGAACACACTCAAACCATAGCACTTATTCACTTGTTCTTTCTTCGCTTCTTATAGTGCCAACCTCTCCTACATCTATGGTGAACCAAGAAATGGAAAAAAAAAAAAAAAGAATATAAAGCCAATGGTTCTTTTATTTACACCTCTCATTTGAGCTCCAAGCACAGAATATAGCTGCCTGTTTTACTATTGAGGTGCCTGTAAAAAATAAGTGGTATTCGAATCTCTTGGCAATTCAGACAACTGAAATAACCGCAAGGAAATGCCATGAATGGAAGTACTGACTTTATAAATCCACTTGTGCCTTTTGTATACATTTTATCCAAAGAACTTTGTAGATTTAGACATTACTGTTAGAGAATAATTAAGAATGTAAGCAGAGAGGGAAGAAAAGGCCAGACACGGTGGCTCACATCTGTAATCCCAGAACTTTGGGAGGCCAACACGGGCGTGTCGATTGAGCACAGGAGATTGAGGCTGCAGTGAGCTGAGATCACGCCACTGCACTCCAGCCTTGGTGACAGAGCAAGACCCTGTCTCAGAAAAAACAACAACAAAGACCATGGAGTCTTTCAAAGTCTCAGAGGCATACAACTGGGATAGAAATCCTGCAACTACCATCCTCAAATGCAAAGTTCCTTTGGTACGTATCTTCTCAAAATTCTAATTCCTCAAAGCTGTCTTTCCTAACTGAAACTAACATTTTTCACTAAGCCTTCTGGAATTTTACCCAATTGTCAACCAAGTCTCCAATAGCCTTACTGACATATCATAATTTGTTATCCTAATGTCTCAAAATGAAGTCACTTATGTCAAGTAGCATTGAGCCCACAGTAAAGCTGTTCACCCCCTCAAAGCCATAAACATATAGGTAATGGACTGAGGTAATAATATAGCACCTACTGTTGCCCATTACCATCCAACACCTGAAATGAACTCATAAAAAGTGAAACAAAGCTGAGATAATGAAGAATAGACCAATCTGAGGAGGATCATAAAAGCAGCAAGAATAAGGCTAGTCCAAGACACCTTTAGAGGCTCTGCCCATGAGAAGTTCGAGGACTTCTTCCAATTTTGGCAGCTGCCACTGAAGGCTTTGCCAAAAAGAAGCAGCAACCCTCCTATGTGATCAGCATCCAAAGGACTTCCAAGACCCATTCAACTTGTCTGTCAGCATATTGTTTTCCCAAGCCATTTCTGTGGTCCATTACTCTCCCTTATTTTATTTTTATTTTTATTTATTTTTTTAAGACAGGGTCTCACTCTGTCACCCAGGTTGGAGTGCAGTGGCATGATCTTGGCTTACTGCAACCTCCACCTCCTGGATTCAAGCGACTCTCTCACCTCAGCCTCCTGAGTAGCTGGGACTACAGGCATGCACCACCACTCCTGGCTAATTTTTCTAATTTTTGTAGAGATGGAGTTTCACCATATTGGCCAGGCTGATCTCGAACTCCTAACCTCAAGTGATCCTCCCACATCAGCCTCCCAAAATGCTGGGATTACAGGCACGAGCCCCCACACCCAGCCTATCCTCCTTTAATTACTGCCTGTGTGTACGCTGAATGTTAATTACATATTTAACAGTCACAATAAGCCACAAGTTTGAGCATATATAATTGGTTATGGAGCCACTGAGAAACCTCACAGCTTCGGTATGAGTTAGCATACCTACATAGTGTGAACCTAATTAATGTAACACTTATCGTATCTGAAACTTGTTTCTTCCCCCAAGAACCCCAAAGACACACACTGCCTCAGTTGCCTCTGCTTCAATGCTTCAATTCCATGCCTATCAAGCAATCTTCCAGCTATTATCTTAGTATTCCAGGTGACTTAACATTTAAAAAAGGTGTCTTAAACAATGGATACAAATAATTCTGATGGATAGGTGAGCTCAAACCACACACACACGCACACAACCCTCTGGTTTATCCAACAGTCTCTTAGAAGTCTCTTGCTATTTTTTATTTATTATTTTTCTTCCGAGACAGAGTCTTGCTCTGTCGCCCAGGCTAGAGTGCAGTGGCATTATCTCGGTTCACTGCAACCTCCACCTCCTGGGTTCAAGAAATTCTCCTGCCTCAGCCACCCTAGTAGCTGAGATTACAGGCGTGTGCCACCACGACTGGCTAATTTTTGTATTTTTAGTAGAGATGGAGTATCACCATGTTGGCTAGGCTGGTCTCGAACTCCTGACCTCATGATCCGCCTGCCTCGGCCTCCCAAAGTGCTGGTATTACAGGCATGAGCCACCATGACCAGCCTTAGAAGTCTCTTTGGATCATTCTCTTAGAGACTAATCAGTTCTGGATGCCAGAGCAAAAGAGGTTTATAAAGTATCAATGCAGAATCCTGGTCACTTTACAAGTTCTGCCAACCAAAGACTGACTGTCCTGGCAGTCAGCTGGCTTCCCCCTCTCAGAGAATTTCTCCTTTTCCTGAACCTCAATAGCAGTCACCTGGACTTTTCATAACATCTGGGCATAATTACACAGAAAAGGTTGTAGGGGAGGAAAAATATCTTTCCCTCCCCCATCTTAGGTTTATGGCTGAGTCCCTTATGATAAAAACACAGGTGAACAAAAGAAAAGCACACAATTTTTTTTTTTTTTCTTGAGACAGGGTCTTGCTCTGTCACCCAGGCTGGAGTTCCGTGGTGCAATCACAGCTCACTAGCTCACTACAGCCTTGACCTCCTAGGCTCAGGTGATCCTCCCACCTTAGCCTCCAGAAAAGCTGGGACCACAGACATGCGGCACCACACCCAACTAATTTTTTGTAAAGACCAGGTCTCATTATGTGGCTTAGGCTGGTCTTGAACTCCTGGGCTCAAGTGATCCTCCCGCCTTGGGCTCCCAAAGTGCTGGGATTACAGGTGTGAGCCAGTGCACCTGGCCTTACAAATTTAAGTTGTATATGACACAGGAGCTTTCATAAGTGTAGATTTGAAGAAACAGTTGAACCTGAATATTGTTATGCTAGGTTTGATGGAGAGAGGAGAGTCATGGAGAAATATGATAGGGCAAAAAAAGTATGATCTAATGGTAATAAACTAGGGGAAATTTATTAAAGTCCATTTGCTGAGACTCTTCTTGATGTCTACGTGTCTTCAGAGTTAGAGATGTTCCTTTCTTCTAGGTATAAGAAGGACACCTCTCTGTGAAAGTTGCAGATAGCAAGATGAAATTAACTTTTGCTAGACTCAGACAAAATAGAACTGGGAACGCCCAAAGAAGAGGAGGCCCATGCTTGTCAGATAAGAACAGTTTCCAAGGACTTTCTAAAAGTCGTTCTGTGTCCTTCACACATCTCCTGCTTTGATAAGGTTTATCACTAGACATTCTTTAGGACTGCAGTAATTCAAATAATTATTGAACTGGAAACAGTTATCTCGGACATGTAATTCAGATAAAATGTTTTCAGAAGAACACTTGCCCAGTAAGGGCATCTCCACCAATGAACTGATAACAACTCTGGCTTTGAACCTCTGGAACCAATGAACTCCGTTCCTAAGCAGCTTATGTAAATCTCTTTTGCTAATAAAAGCTTCCCTTACCCTTCCCTCATGGAATGCACTGGTGGCTTGCCATTCCATGCATTCCAGGTTATAATCCTTATTTCTACTCCTCAGTAAACGCAACATGTATAGACATAGTTTTTTCTAGCGTCCTTTTTTTAAGATTGACATCTCAGATGAGAATCTTGGGACCTGCTTCAGGGGACTAGGGCAGGAAAAGGTGTGAGAGACCTTCCTGTTTGGCTATTTTCTCAAATGCCTTCAGCCTAAAAAATATTCAAGGTGGGTTTATAGCTTATCACAACCAGTTACAAATTTATTTGTTCCTTCTCCATTCCCACTGCTTCACTTGACTGGTCTTAAAAATGAAAAAAATATGTCAAGGTACAACATTTTGGGGTAGCATGTCTTGGATCCTATAAAGGTTGTATTCCTGAAAATGTCAATATGTGACAAATTCCTTTTCCAAAACTGAAAAATGTATGCTTAGCTCTTCAGGATACTGAAAATAGATATTAAATAGCTCCCTAGGCTAGGCACAGTGGTTCACACCTGTAATCCCAGCACTTTAGGAGGCCAAGGTGGGCGGATCTCTCGAGTCCAGGAGTTTGAGACCAGCCTAGATGACGAAATGAAACCCTGTCTCTACCAAAAATACAAAAATTAGCCAGGCATGGTAGCACACGCCTGTAATTCCAGCTACTCAGATGGCTGAGGCACAAGAATTGCAAACTCAGGAGGCGGAAGTTGTAATAAGCCGAGATCGCACCACTGCACTCCAGGCTGGGCAACAGAGGGAAACTCTGTCTCGAAATAAATGAATAAATAAATAGCTCCCTGCTTTATATTACTTCTTACAGAATTTGTTAATTAAAATTTACAAAAGGTTACTATCACACTGGTTTTTAAGGAAAAAAAAAAAAAAAAACTGGCCAGGCGGGGTGGCTAACACTTATAGTCCAAGCACTTTAGGAGGCTGAAGAGGGCAGATCACCTGAGGTCAGGAGTTTGAGACCAGCCTGATCAATATGATGAAACCCCGTCTCTAATAAAAATACAAAAATCTGCTGGGCGTGGTGGCGTGTGCCTGTAATCCCAGCTACTTGAGAGGCTGAGACAGGTAAATCACTTGAACCCAAGAGGCAAAAGTTGCAATGAGCCATTGCACTCCAGCCTAGGCAACAAGAGTGAAACTCGGTCTCAAACAAAACAAAACAAAACCTTCAGAAGGCCACTGTTTTGGACTAATCTACTCCACTAGGTCCCAACAGACAACACTAAAAATAAAAATGGAGTCACCCACGCTAAAGTTCACATCACCACTACTAAAACTAAGTTGTTATCTGACCCAAGGAATGAGGACAGAGCCATAACAGCCAATTTCCCCAAAAGGCCAGTTTCAGTCTTCAATTAGCATGAGAATGAAGTTTCCTTTGCTTCAATCCTTACACAAAAAAAGGTAGCCTGAAGTAACCTGATGTCAATTATTTTTCTATTGTTCTATCTCCCCATCACTGCCTTACAAGGAAAGTAACTTTCTGAAATGATCACTCTGCATTTTATTCTTTGTTTCTGCTTTATTCAGCCCTTTCTGCCTATAAAACTAACCCCCTCTGCTCAATTCATGGTAACATTTATTCTATTTTATTGAATGAAGTGTTGCCCAATTTTAGAGTTGCAAATATACAATTGAGATTGTTAAACCAAAAGTGATTGAGGCAAGTCTTAATAGATTAGAGGTTTATTTAGCCAAGGTTGAAGATGTGCCCAGGGGAAAAACAAAACACAGAGGCACCTGTGACCTATACTTTTTCCAAAGGAGGTTTTGTGAACTTTGGTATTTAAAGAGTAAAGAGTAAGCAGGAGGGAGGAATAAAAGAAAGAACAGGTAGGCAGTGAGGCAGATGGTTACATTCTTGTGAAACTCCAATTAGTCTCAGAAAAATCTATATTTTACATGAGAAAAGAGGAAGTAAAGGAAAAAGCCAACTATGTATTGTCTCAAGCTCAGTACATCTACATTTTACATAAGATAAACGTGAAAAGAGAGTAGAAGAAATGAGGCTATGATATGGGGTTATGATATTATAGCTATCGATTTGGCAACAAAAGGAGAATTGTATTGATGACTCAGATCCCAAGTTTAACTTTCCCTTTTGCACAGTGAGTTTTGGGTTCCAAGATTCTATTTTTCTTTCTTAAGATCTTTAAACCAAATCAGTTGTAATTTTGTGTTTTGACAGATTATCATCGTGTCTGAAAGTATATTCCACTGTAGCTGCATATGGCTCTCAAAGACAAATAACTAAAATCTAACCTTATAAAGGGGACAGTCTTACTTGTACATTATTTACGCAAATTAATCCGTTTAATTTAAAAAACACTAACTAGCCAGGCGCAGTGGCTCACGCCTGTAATCCCAACACTTTGGGAGGGCGAGGCAGGTGGATCACGAGGTCAGGAGATCGAGACCATCCTGGCCAACACAGGGAAACCCCGTTTCTCCTAAAAAACACAAAAAAGCCCTGTCTAGGCTCCACAGTGAAGCCAGCAGACTTCACTTATAAGACCTTGCTGCGATAAGCAAATCCCAATTACAAACCATCCAGACCCCACGGGGGAGGTCACAGGAAGCATAAACAAACTTTACCTACACCCTCCTGTAATAAATGTCACAAGGTGATATATGTGGCAAAATTAACCAGCAAACAAACCCCAGATGCAGCCATACCAAAGAACTCCCTCAAACTCCCCTCCCCAAATAAACCCCTCATTCTGTAAGCTTGGTGCTGCCTCCTCTGTCTGTGATGGAGCAGCCGGCAGGTTAAGGGGACATCCTCTCCCGTCGTCCTTGTCAACGACAGTCTCTTCTTCCTCTAACCCCCTCTCCTCCATTCCGTGACCTCAATGCTCTCGGCCTCCATTCAGAGATCTGTTCTAAGAGGCTTATCTTTCACTGCAATACCGCATGGCCTCAATATCAATTGGACATTGGCTCCCAATGGCCCAAAAACGGCACTTTACCACTTTCGCCATCGCAATAGGAAATGGTCTGAGATTCCTTATATTCAGGCTTTCTTAACTCACTGTAACTGCCATTCCCTCTGTCAGTCCGGTTCTACTTTCCAAATTCTTTTCACCCGCTCCAAACCTGACTCGCCTCCTGCTCCCCTCACCCCAATAGCCCTAGCCGAGGACTTCTCCTTTGATCCTGCCGATTTCTCCCCTCCTCAACATCCTAATCCTCCATGGAACAGCATGACCCCCTACCATATGCCTCCGCTCCAGCTCTACCTCTCTCTCCCCCTCTCTCCCATCATCCCGCCTCCGACTCTGAGTCCTCCCCATCTCCACCACTTACTCGTTCTCAAGCCCAACACGCCCAGCAGCCCACTCCCTTGCTTCCTCCCATTTTTCTCCTGTCCACTTTCCCCTCAGAGAGAGATGCTGTATAGCTGGCTAAGGAAATCAGAAATTTAATCAAACCTTACAAGGGGTAAGAGTGGGTGGCTCCATACAGTATCCTCACCAGTAAGTAAACCCACCTAAAACACTGCAGAGTGACATGGTTTGGCAGCTACACTGAAACAGTTCACGCTTCACACTATTCAAGAAATTCTCTTTCTAGACTCCACCTGTAACCCCAGCACTTTGGAAAGCCAGGGCAGGTGGATGGCTTGAGCACGAGTTCAAGACCAGCCTGGGCAACATGGCAAAACCCCATCTCTACAAAAAATACAAAAATTCACTGGGTGTGCTGGTGCACATCTGCAGTCTCAACCACTCAGGAGGCTGAAGCAGGAGGATGGCTTGAGCCTGGGAGGAGGAAGTTGCAATGAGCCGAGATCATGCCACACTGCACTCCAGCCTGGGCAATGCCAGACCTTGTCTCAAAAAAATAAAAAAAATTCTCTTTCTAAATATAAATCTGAGTTTATGTCACTTGCCCAATTAAAACTTTTTTATCCGGCTCCCTGCTCCCCACAAAATAAAGTCCAAATGTGTCAGCTTTCTTGACTATCAGGTCCCCTTTATCATCTTATCTCACATAGTTCACAGTGACCTTGGTATCCCTGAACTCAACACACATTTCTGTAGTTACATGCCTTAATGTTATTCTTCCTATACAGAACCCCTTATTTTGTTTGTTGAAATATTTCCTAATACTAACTTAAAAGCTGTTACAGTCTAGTAACTGTTATATCCTAGTAACTGCTATAGCCTATTACAACTCATTCATTAGGCTTTTATTTTGCTTTCAATTCTAATCATTTAGCTAGATGTGCATCTCTCCTAGTATTCCTTGAGAAATTCAGTGTTTTCCTCATCTGTATATGCCCCTCAATACCTAGCACTATATTTTACACATAGTTTAATGTATACAGGAATGAATTAAGCACTATTTACCACCTGACTAAAAGGAATACAATTCTGCATCATCCATCATTTAGTTTACCCACCCAGACAGAAGAAAATTAATGACTACACCAAATCTAATGAAATATTAAAGGTTTATAATTTAATAATTTAAAAATCTTGATAGATATCCCATAAAAAGTGGCAGTTTCTGTTTTTGAGTCCACTAATCAAGTAAGCTTCCAAATCTTCATACTCCAAATGCCTAAAAGAACAGCTTAGTATCTGCTTCAGCAAAATCTCTTGAGGCTAGATATCTTGAAAGCAATTTGCTGCCTTCCACATTACCCAAGTCTGATTACAGAACATTACATTAGGATTATATTAAATTACACTGTTATTCAACAAAAAGATCTACAATTTTAGTCACTCCAGAACAGATTTACATGCTAACCCAGAAACCATGCAAAGCAAAGTCAATGGTGGTTCTATGAATAATCGACTTAATTATTTTCCTCCAAACAGATGTATATCCCCCGTTGTTATCTTTCTCCTAAATAGTGGATATATAATCTTTGGCCAGAAGCCTGTATGGGGTCTTTAAAAGTAATTACAACTAATAGTATCTGTGGAATTACTTCACATTTGTCTATTTTAATCAATTTCAAGTTGCATAAAGTTACATAAGGGGAAAGAACTAAACATCACAAATTTTTATAATACAACTGCCACAATCCTAGGCCGGGCATGGTGGGTCACACCTGTAATCCCAGCACTTTAAGAGGCCGAGGAGAGTGGATCACCTGAGGTCAGGAGTTTGAGACCAGCCTGGCCAACATGGTGAAACCCCGTCTCTACTAAAAATACAAAATTAGCCGGGCGTAGTGGCTCATGCCTATAATCCCAGCTACTCAGGAGGCTGAGGCAGGAGAATTGCTTGAACCCAAGAGGCAGAGGTTGCAGCAAGCCAAGATCATGCCATTGCAGTCCAGCCTGGGTAACAAAAGTGAAACTCCATCTCAAAACAAACAAACAAAAAACTGCCACAATCCTATAAAAATAGGATGGAAGCACAATCTTCAAAACCAGATTAACAAGGTAAAAGTCCGCTTTTAGGGTAAAACTTAAGAATTTTCCCTGCGTTGGCCCAGATTTCTCCAAAACATAATTCTACATCACAGTTAAATGCCAAAAATCACCAAGTTTTCTAATATCATAACACAAAACATTATAAAACCAAGACCTAGTCATTTTCTGTATTAAAAGGGCTATAAAACTAATTATTTTCTACAATTTTTCTTGTATAATCTGTTACTACAATAAAATGGTAACAAATATGTTCAAATCCAAAATACTCTACAGAACACATCGACAGAAACACAGTCTTCTTATCGGTGGTCCTGGAAAAAAAAATTTAAATAAAGAACAAGAATAACTGTAAAGTTAAATAATGGTTTAAAAAACCGATCTTCTGGTTTGCACCTCTAAGAAACACAATGGCTATTTCTTAGAGATCAAGGTTGTTTTTTTTTAATAATGCAAACAGGCAGTTAAAGAAAGGTGAAAGCAAATTGTCAATCACCATTCCCCCAAAATAATACTGGGTTAGTCTAGTTCTCAGAAACAATGACCAACAGTATATATTCAGATTCAATATTCAATATTTCTGTAAAAGACTAAACCCAAGAATTTAACACATTTTAAATGGTTACAAATGTTTACTTCTATAGTACTATAATTGAAGATCAAAAATATATTTTTTAGGCCTGGCATGTTGGCTCACACCTGCAATCCCAGCATTTTGGGAGGCCGAGGTGGATGGATCTCTTGTGGTCAGGAGTTTGAGACCAGCCTGGCCAACACAGTAAAACCCTGTCTCTACTAAAAATACAAAAATTAGCCAGGCATGGTGGCACGCACCTGCAGTCTCAGCTACTCGGGAGGCTGAGGCGGGAGAATCATTTGAACCTGGGAGGTGAAGGCTGCAGTGAGCCAAGATCACACCTCTGTACTCCAGCCTGGGTGACAGAGTAAGGATCCATCTCAAAAAAAAAAAAAAAAAAAA
>NW_012103221.1:2277272-2279207 GCF_000951045.1 Mandrillus leucophaeus
AAATAAAAATTGGTTCTCTACTCAATGGGAAAAAAAAAAAAGCGATGAAGCCTGGTCGACATGGCAAAACCCCACCTCTACAAAAAAAAAAAAAAAAATTAGCTAGGTGTGGTAGTGCATGTCTGGAGTCTCAGCTATTTGAGAGGCTGAGGTGGGAGGATCACTTGAGCCCAGGCAGCAGAGGCTGTAGTGATCTGCGATGGCACCACCACACTCCAGGCCAGGAGACTGAACAAGACCTTGCCTCAAAAAAAAAAAGCAAAACAAGAAAAAGAAGCCCAGGCCAGGCACGGTGGCTACTGCCTATAATCCCAGCACTTTGGAAGGCCAAGGCAGGCAGATCACCTGAGGCTGGGAGTTCAAGACCAGCCTGACCAACATGGAGAAACCCTGTCTCTACTAAAAATCCAAAATTAGCTGGGCATGGTGGCGCATGCCTGTAATCCCAGCTACACTGGAGGCTGAGGCAGGAGAATCGCTTGAACCCAAGAGGCAGAGGTTGCAGTGAGCCGAGATCGAGTCATTGCACTCCAGCCTGGGTAACAAGAGCAAACTTCATCTCAAAAAAAAAAGGTTAATCTTACAAATAAAGCACAGGTAACAGAAACCATCTCCAAATTTCTAAAATTATTGTTTTAAACATTTACTTGAAACATAAATGTTTGTCAAAGATGAAGCATAATAGAAGTCCAAATTTATAAAAACTATATTCTAAATTAAGATAGAGCTAAAAATGTGGGTGTTTTATTAAGATGAAAAAAAATCATGATTTTTTCTTCATGTTTCTGCAGTTTAAGGATCCACTCCACCGGACTGCATCATTTATACCTTTCTCTTGGCATTTATCATATATAAGATAGGGACAGTGACATTTACCTTGTGTATAGAGCAAGGTTCAGCATATTAGGGGTTTAGTATGCATTTAATAGGTAAATCAAAGACAAACATTTCCTTTAAAATCTCCTTACTCAGCCACTCCTTTAACCCAACCAAGTCAAGGTTCCAGGCCCAGAATAGTTGCTTTGAGAAAAGGAAAACTAAAAATAGATTAATTAATTGGGTTTTGCCCTAAACTAAGAAAAAAGAAAAAAGATTTACAGGACATTTGGCCTCATTACAGGACACCTGCGTCTATTAAAATACTCTACAAATCCCAGCTGGGTAATCTGCAATTGCTGCTTTATCATGTGATGTCCAGTGATATAAAAAAGTAACATCAGTCATTTGTCTATTCTTCAGAATGAAGAATATGTCTCATGTACTGCCATCTAAAGTCTCAAAAATGTTCAGTGAAATTAGCAAAACTTAGTTGCTTAAAAACTAGAAAATTAAAAGGAATATATTTATAGAACTTTAAATTTTCCAGAAAATGGTATTTCTAAATTTAAAAAATCAAGTCAAATATTTAGACATTTTTTTGGATAAGAAATTTTTATTGTTGAGTAGCCAACTTTTGAGCATTTTCTGAACTAGAAACATTCCAGAGAAAGAACATTTCACCATGATGTTGCTTCTAGCATATTTTATCAGTACATTGGCAAGCTGATATTCCACTGCCACCTACAGTAGAAAAACAGAATTACTGCTTATAGGTAAGGATGTAGACAGAATACAAATGAAACCTAAAAGTATGACCTAAGAAGTCAAAAGTTACCAGTCTCTTCTGTTTCCTAATGTAAACACTTTAAGACTATATATTTTACATCCATTATTTTATACTCAAGATAACTTTGTATTAACATATGCTATCCAAAATGTATAAGCGAAGTTTCTCCTTAAATTCACTCTATCAAAAAGGTTATACATGATAATATTAATACCATTCATTAATAATGCCATTCTTTGATTTTAAAAAACTCATCACTAACACATAGTGAACTTCGGTTATTTTGTAAACTTGATACCAAATGCACTCTTTTTTTTTTTTTTTTTTTG
>NW_012103221.1:2281604-2282997 GCF_000951045.1 Mandrillus leucophaeus
ACATACACACATTTATATATATATAAAAACATATCTCTCTCCAGGATTTTCTCTAGGAAAAATCTTTAAGGGTTAGGATTCCTTCTACACTCACTGGAAAATCAAAACAAATTTGGATCCGCTGTCAAGTGGCTATTTATGACACAAGCAGAGCACTAAATGTTCAAGATGCTTCTAAATTACACCCTTCACTACTAGAAGCTCATTGTTACTGGCTTTTATTCTGCCAAGTTACTTTTATCCGTAACTTACTTACCATCTCAGTTCTCATCATTTTAAATAGGACTCCTTTCTTCATCAGCAAGAAGAAAAAATAACCCATAATGAAGCACCATATATATTTCCTATTAAACACTCTATGCAACACCTTAGCCTTTAACTTCATGGGGAAAGAATTTAGCCTTTTCTAGAGGAACACTTTTGGCCAGCTCAGAAATGTAAGTATGGGAGAGTCTCCAGAAGTAATTACAAAGTTTAAAAAAAAAGTATGTTCTTTCTTTCCCTCTTTATTTTTAGAACCTTCTCTGCAGTACTGTTGATGGTCCATGGAGCCTTCTCTTGGGAAAGAGTACTTGATTAGCATAGTATCCAACTTCATTGCACAAATTAACATTTTTGTGTAAAAAAAATTATTGCTCAAGAATCAGAATTGCTTAGAGGTCATCTCTTATAACCATAGCCCTAGTACCAGCTGAAATTCATAGGTCTACAACAGGAGAATAATTCCTGAGCCTGTGGAAATTTAAATGACATAATAATAAAGAAAAAAAGAAAAGACAGAAAAATGCTGCACTAGCTGTATTAGATCTTTTTCCAGTGATCCTCTTGCACATCCTCGACCTCTGGGGCTCAAGTGATCCTTGGCCTCCTGCCTCTTCAGTAGCTGGGACCACAGATGTGGGCTAGTATGCCTGGCTAATTTTTTTATTTTTTGTAGAGACAGGGTCTCCCTATGTTGCCCAGGCTGGTCTCGAACTCCTGGGCTCAAGCAATCCTCCCACATCAGCCTCCCAAAGTGCTGGGATTATAGGCATGAGTCATTGCACCCAGTCTGTACTAGACCTTTAAAGAACTATTGGAGAAGCTGTAAAAAATGAGACAAATGATAGTAGAGGTATACAACTTAGGGAGGAAAATATTCAAATTTATTTAATTATGTGCTATGCAGCTTCAAAACAAAACAATTCTCCGTTATAAAGGCATTTAAAAGAAGCAAAACTCAGGGCACCAGTTCCTACATCACAATCTATTTGTATGGACAAAGCAGAGCCAAATTAAACAATATAAAACTTGTAAAATCAATCTGTCTGTGAACAAATAAAAATTGGTTCTCTACTCAATGGGAAAAAAAAAAAAGCGATGAAGCCTGGTCGACATGGCAAAACCCCACCTC
>NW_012103221.1:2284779-2286971 GCF_000951045.1 Mandrillus leucophaeus
TTTTTTTTTTTTTTGAGCTGGAGTCTGGCTCTGTCTCCCAGGCTGGAGTACAGTGGCACAATCTCAACTCTGCCTTCCAGGTTCAAGCGATTCTCCTGCCTCAGCCTCCCCAGTAACTGGGATTACAGGCGCATGCTACCGTGCCCAGCTAATTTTTTTGTATTCTTAGTAGACACGCGGTTTCATCATGTTGGCCAGGCTGGTCTCAAACTCCTGACCTCAAGTGATCCACCCACCTCAGTCTCCCAAAGTGCCAGGATTACAGGAGTGAGCCTTTGTGCCCGGCCCCAAATGCACTTCTAAGCTTCTGTTTTACTGCAAATGCTTTCCATAAAAATTTTCCAGGTATTTAGCAAGTAGGATCAAATTTTGCTTTTAAAATAATACACACTACAATATGCAAAACATCAAACTACTGGAATATTTAAAATATAAAGAGGCATATTCCTCTGTAGGCATTTAACTTCTTCACAATTTACATCACACCCCAAAATGTCTTAGCAATACAATGTTTCTCAAAAGCCTCTAAAAAGAGCTTCGAGTGCTGGGTGCAAATGGACTAAATTCCTAATACTACATTCCTAATAGTGCATTTAAAAATCACAGTTGAGACGATTAAATTTTTAAAAAGCTAAATACAGGCCAGACATGTTGGCTTATGCCTGTAATCCCAGCACTTTGGGAGGTCAAGGTGGATAGATCACTTGAGCCCAGGAGTTCAAAACCAGCCTGGACAACATAGGGAGACCCTGTCGCTAAAAAAAAATTTTTTAAATTAGTCAGGCATGGTGGCACGCGCCTGTAGTCCTAGCTACTCAGGGGGCTGAGGTAGGAAGATCGCTTGGGCCCCAGAAGTCAAGGCTGCAGTGAGCTATGATCACACCACTGCACTCCAGCCTGGTCAACAGAGCTTAACCTTATCTTTAATCAATAAATACAATTTAAAAAGCAAAATGCAGAAAGTTATATACAGTATACTCCATCTTGTGTTTGAAATAAAGAAGAGATTGCTGGCTAAACATAGTAGTATATTGTTCTTGTGAGAAGATAACTCTTGGAAATTTAAATCATCAAATGAAAAACTTAATTAAAAGGCCAAAAGAGGCCAGATGTGCTGGCTCAGGCTTGTAATCCCAGCACTTTGGGATGCCAAGGCAGGAAGATCACTTAGGTCCAGAAGTTTGAGACCAGCCTGGGCAACATGATGAAACCCCATCTCTACAAAGAAATACAAAAAAATTAGCCAGGTGTGGTGCCACACACCTGTAGACCCAGCTACTCAGAAGGTTCAGGTGGAAGGATCACTGAAGCCCAAGAAGTCAAGGCTGCAGTAAGCCATGTGCACATCACTGCACTCCAGCCTGGGCAAGAGAGTGAGACCTTGTCTCAAATAAATAAAAAAATAGGCTGGGCACAGTGGCTTATGCCCATAATCCCAGCACTTTAGGAGGCTGAGGCAGGAGGATCACTTGAGCCCAGGAGTTGAAAAGCAGCCTGAACAACATAAGACCCCATCTCTATTTTACTTGTAATAATCAAAAAACTAAATAAAATATAAGTTAAATAAAGGCTACAAAAGGCCAAGTGTGGTGGCTCATACCTGTAATCCCAGCATTTGGGAGGCTAAAGAGGGAGGGTTGCTTGAGCCCAGGAATTTGAGACCACCCTGGACAATACAGGGAGATCCTGTCTCTAAAAAAAGATAAAAATAAAAAAATTAGCCAGGCATGGTGGTGAGCATTTACAGTTCCAGCTACTCAAAAGGCTGAGGTGGGAGGATTGCTTGAGCCCAAGAGGTCAAGGCTGCAAGTGAGGCATGATGATGCCACTGCACTCCAGCCTGGGTGGCAGACTGAGACTATGTCTCTCAAGAACCTTTAACCAATTTTTAAATTTGTTTGAAGGCTAGAAGATAAAGTTAAGGAAGTCAATCAAAAAGTGGGAAAAAAAACACATGAAAAATGAGGTAGAAAGAGAAAATTAGAATAATCTGTCTAGGAGGTCTAACATTTGAAAAATCAGAGTGCAAGAAAGAGAAAAAAAAGAGGTAAAATAATCCGGGCTGGGCGTAGTGGCTCACACATGTAAACCTAGCACTTAGAGGGGCCAAGGCAGGCAGTTCACTTCAGCTCAGGAGTTGGAGACCAACCTGACCAACATGATGAAACCCCTTCTCTACTAAAAATACAAAA
>NW_012103221.1:2288003-2290461 GCF_000951045.1 Mandrillus leucophaeus
ACCATGCCCGGCTGATTTTTTGTATTTTTAGTAGAGACGGGGTTTCACCACGTTAGCCAGGATGGTCTCGATCTCCTGACCTCATGATCCGCCCACCTCGGCCTCCCAAAGTGCTGGGATTACAGGCATGAGCCACCACACCTGGCCACTTTTCTCTTTTTTTTTTGAGATGGAGTCTCACTCTGTTGCCCAGGCTGGAGTGCACTAGCGCGATCTTGGCTCACCACAACCTCCGCCTCTCAGGTTCAAGCGATTCTCCTGCCTCAGCCTCCCAAGTAGCTGGGACTACCGGCGCGCGCCACCATGCTCAGCTAATTTTTGTATTTTTAGTAGAGATGGGGTTTTATTATGTTGGCCGGGCTGGTCTTGAACTCCTGGCCTCATGATCCTCCCGCCTTGGTCTCCCAAAGTGCTGGGATTACAGGCATGAGCCACTGAGCATGGCCACTTTTTTGCTTTAAAATTTTTAGAGATGGAGTCTCCCTCTGTCGTCTAGACTAGAGTGCAGTGGCTATGCACAAGCGTGACCATGCATGCCCTATAGCCTTGAGTTCCTGGGCTCAAGCAATCTTGTTACCCTAGCCTCTGGAGTAGCTGCTACTACAGGCCTGTGCCACCTCACGGGTCAGCAAACTTTTTCTGTAAACATTCAGATGGTAAATATTTTTGGCTTTGAAGGTCACATGACCTCTATCACAGCCATTCAACTCTGTTATTAGAGTAGCTACAGCTACTACAGACAAGATATAAATAAATCAGCATGTAATCATGTTACAATAAAACTTTTTTTTTTTTTTAAGATGGAGTCTCGCTCTGTCGCCAGGCTGGAGTGCAGTGGCGTGATCTCGGCTCACTGCAACCTCCGCCTCTCAGGTTCAGGCGATTCTCCTGCCTCAGCCTCCTGAGTAGCTGGGACTACAAGCGCATGCCACCACACTCAGCTAATTTTTGTATCTTTAGTAGAGATGGAATTTCACCATGTTGGCCAGGATGGTCTCCATCTCTTGATCTCATGATCTGCCCACCTTGGTCTCCCCAAAGTGCTGGGATTACAGGCGTGAGCCACCACACCTAGCCTACAATAAAACTGTACTTCTAAAGACAGGCAACATGCCAGATTAGTCCCACAGGACACAGTTTGCTGACCCCTGGTTTACAGTACTACATTTCCTAGCTTTCCTCTTATACTAAGTGGTATATGTTTTCTCTCTATGCCAATCTTCTTAATAGCAATCTCCACATTTAAACACTCTCAATTCATTCTCTTATTCTACAAACTTTTACTAAGTGCCTACCACATGCCAGACACAGTATTAGGTATAAGGAATAAAGAAGAAACAATAATAATAATAAAGTCCTGCCCTCTTAATACTTACATTCTAATAGAATAGTTAACAAATAAATAAGCTGATAAATACATAATATAATTTCATGTAATACTAAGTATGAAGAAAAAGTAAAGCCAGGTAAAAAGAAAGAGGAAGGAAGGATGAGGGTCTTTATAATATAAGACAGGGAAGAACTCATAAGAAATGACGTTCAGGTAAGGAATGAATTAAACAAATGAACAAGCCATACAAATATCTACAGGAAAAACATTTCACATGTTTAAATAAGGACAAGATTAGAGTGCTGGAAATGAGAAAATGACATCAGAGAAGTGAGTAAGGGTAAGATCATGTAAGGACTCACGGCCTAGGACAAAAGGACTGAATTTTATTCTAAGTTTGATGTGAAGCCAGGAACATGAAATGGTTGAGAGCAGGAGAGTAAGGAGGTATAACGCATTTTTTTAAAGGATCACTGGTACCTATGCAGAGGACAAATTGAAGAGGGCAGGAGTGGAACAGGAAGGCCACTATACGCTGTTGCAAGTATTTCTAGACTTCTAAAATAGGATCTAGGCAGGCTGGTTCATCCCTGTAATCTCAGCACTTTGGGAGACTGAGGCAGGAGGATCACTTGTGGTCAGGAGTTCAAAGCTACAGTGAGTTACGATTGCACCACTGCGCTCCAGCCTGGGCGACAGAGTGAGACCCTGTCTCTAAATAAATAAATAACAGAGTTTTGCTCATTGCCCAGGCTGAAGTGCAATGGTGTCATCTCGGCTCACTGTAACCTCTACCTCCCAAGTTCAAGCCATTCTCCTGCCTCAGCCTCATAAGTAGCTGGGATTATAGGCACCTGCCGCTACACCCAGACAATCCTTTGTATTTTTAATAGAGACGGGTTTCTGCCATGTTGGCCAGGAGGATGGTCTCAAACTCCTGACCTCAGGTGATCCGCCCACCTCGGCCTCCCAAAGTGCTGGGATTACAGGCATGAGCCACTGAGCCCGACCTGGATAAATTAACATTTGATTGATATAACTGAGTACTAGAGTATACAAATTAGTAACAGACAACACGAAATGAGAATTTTCATTAAAGTTTTTTGTTTTTTTGTTTTTTTGTTTTTT
>NW_012103221.1:2291726-2306616 GCF_000951045.1 Mandrillus leucophaeus
AAAAAAAAAAAAAAAAAAAGGCAGTGTTTAGCAAAACAAGAGTATTTATATATAGGATGTCATCTCCCTAAATAAACACACCATTCCCAATTAATTGACTTCATTGCTCCTTAGGGTCTACCAAAAATAAAAATTACAGCAAGTGAGTGGCCAGCTTCACGTATCTACAAGCAGATGAAAGGTCTGTCCTTTTGTGATTAACAGGTAAGGCTAGAGAGAGTCAATGTCCCAGTCAAGTAGGATAGGAGGATTCCATTCTAAACAGAAAACAGAACCAGTACAAATGCCAGGAATCACTACATAACACCTTGGCACACAACATGAAAGTCAGAGAGAAGCGCTACAGCTCAGGGAGCACCTGAACCTGAAACATGGCCTGTGAAATATATTGCCAGGCAGTTGGCAATAAGGAGGCTGTTAACACATGTGTCCACTGTATCCACTGCGGAGAGTTATTTCTCCCGTCCTTCCTTCCTTTGCTTCTACCCTGTTGTTACCCTTCATTTTCACTTTCTTCACAGACCATGATATTACATAGATAATTGAAAGTATGAACTCTGTTGTCATTTAAAAATGTACATCCTGCTTAGAAGCAGGAACAAAAGTTAGAAAGATTATAAGAATAGAAGGTTGTTTCATTTTTTTCTTGCCTCCTCCACCAAGACTCCACATTGGTTACCTTCATATTGTGATCAAACTGGACTATTCACCATTTCCTGAACCCGCTCTTTTCCTGCCCCACCCATGCTGTTCTTAACTCAGAATGCTGTATACACTACCCTTCATCTCAGTCTAAAATATGCCATACTGTCTTCAGAAGAAGCAAAAATGGCATCTCCAAGAAGCCTGCCAGAAAGAACTGAGATCTCTTAATCTATCTTCAGGTGCTTACTCACAATTTTATTTACAAATACAATCACATCCTTGCATCATGCTTATTTGTGTATGTTCCCTCTTACTGCAGATAGAGGTTCTATCTGCAAAACCTCTCAGTGTAAAAATTATGTTTGTGCCAGGCACGGTGGCTCACGCCTGTGATCCCAGCACTTTGGGAGGCCGAGGTGGGCAGATCATCTGAGGTCCGGAGTTCAGGACCAGCCTGACCAACATGGAGAAACCCCATCTCTACTAAAAACACAAAATTAGCCAGGCATGGTGATGCATGCTTGTAATCCCAGCTACTCAGGAGGCTGAGGCAAGAGAATCGCTTGAAATGGGAGGTGGAGGTTGCGGAGAGCCGAGATCACGCCATTACTTATACTCCAGCCTGGGCAACAAGAGCGAAACTCCATATCAAAAATTAATAATAAAATAAAAATAAAAATAAATAAAAATCACGTTTGTTTTTTATGTTTCCATAACAATTAGAGAAATTTGGCTGGGCTCAGTGGCTCACGCCTGTAATCCCAGCACTTTGGGAGGTGGAGGCGGGTGGATCACGAGGTCAGGAGTTCAAGACCAGCCTGGCCAAGATGGTGAAACCCCATCTCTACTTAAAAACAAAAAAATTAGCCACGCATGGTGGCAGGCGCCTGTAATCCCAGCCACTTGGGAGGCTGAGGTACAGAACTGCTTGAACCCAGGAGGCGGAGGTTGCAGTGAGCCGAGATCATGCCACTGCACTCCGGCCTGGGCAACAGAGCGAGACTCATCTCAAAAAAAATAATAATAATTAGAGAAATTTAACCCTCAGTGTTGCTTTTAAGTTAAATAAAGGCTAGACGCGGTGGCTCACGCCTGTAATCCCAGCACTTTGGGAGGCCGAGGCAGGCAGCTCACGAGGTCAAGAGATCAAAACCATCCTGGCCAACGTGTTGAAACCCCATCTCTACAAATATTACAAAAATTAGCTGGACGCGGTGGTGCATCCCTGTAGTCCCAGCTACTCGGGAGGCTGAGGCAGGAGAATCACTTAAACCCACGAGGTGGAGGATGTAGTGAGCCGAGATCGCGCCACTGCACTCCAGCCTGGCAAAAGAGCAAGACTCCGGAAAAAAAAAAAAAAAAAAAAAAGAGTTAAATAAAGATTGGAACTGAATGTCATCCTGAGCCCAGGGTTTCAGACCTAAGTAAAACAATCAAAGGCATATATCTTCATTCCTCAGACTAATCGGCTGTGCAGAGGTTGTGCTGTGAGGCACCTGCAAATCTTCTGTTGCATACTCCCAACACCAAGAGAACCATGCCAGCTCCACAACACAGAACCACTCGAAAACTTCAAGTATCCTGGATATTATTCAGCAATGTATTTAAAATAAAGTAAAGTCGGATGCAGTGGCTCACTCCTGTAATCCCAACACTTTGGGAGGCTGAGGCAGGCGGATCACCTGAGGTCAGGAGTTCAAGACTAGCCTGGCCAACGTGGTGAAACCCTGTCTCTACTAAAAATAAAAAAATTAGCCAGGCATGGTGGTGGACACCTGTAATCCCAGCTACATAGAAGGCTGAGGCAGGAGAATCACCTGAACTTGGGAGGCGGAGTTTGTAGTGAGCGGAGATCACACCACTGCACTCCAGCCTGGGCAACAAAAGCAAAACTCCATCTCAAAATAAAAATAAATAAGAGAAAGAGTTTTCAGGCAAATTCTTCTCTGGGTATCCTGCTGTTTTAACTCCTAACAAAACAAATGAATCAAAATGTGGTCCACCTAGAGAGGAGAAGTACCCCCCAATGTTTGGAGATTCTAAGGCATTACCTACACATGTGCTGTTGTCTCTTAGCCTGCAGAAGAAGACATATAGGCCTCATCCCCATAAGAGACCAAACACCTCAAAAACCCAGATGTCAAATTTTCTAGGAAACTCTCTCGGACTGCTCAAAGAGTAAAATTTGATAGAAATAGGAAGCATTCAGCCAGGCGGGGTGTCTCACACCTGTAATCCTAGCACTCTGGGAGGCCAAGGTCAGGAGATCAAAACCATCCTGGCCAACATGGTGAATGAAACCCAGTCTCTACTGAAAATACAAAAATTAGCTGGGCGTAGTGGCGGATGCCTGTAACCCCAGCTACTCGGGAGGCTGAGGCAGGAGAATGGCTTGAACCCGTAGGCAGAGATTTCAGTGAGCCGAGATCGGGCCACTGCACTCCAGCCTGGCGACAAAGCAAGACTCTCTAAAAAAAGAAAAGAAATAGGAATCATTCACTAGTGATTTATGATTGATATCAACTAAGATTACTTAGAAAGTCTAGAATCACACCTGAGATATTACTCCTTACATTTCATTTGCTTTTTTTTCTGGATTCAAATCCTGTAGGCAAAATCAGTTTTAAAAAATACAGAAGCGCCTTTTTAAAGAATAAACAGTTTCAAAAAAACAGCAAATTCAAAAGGATAGTAGATTAAATTTCAACATTGACTTTAATCAAAATGTAATTTTAGGCTGTTTAGATTCCCTGGGCCTGTTTCTTAAACCTTTACAATGGGTGTCCACTATATAAGGTTTTTTCCAAGAAACAAATGAAACAACATGTAAAACATCTCAGCACAGTTCCTAACACATAGGAGACCTACAAAAGTCAGTAATTCTTTTTATAGTCTGTCTCTAGAATACATTGACACTAGATTCATTCCTATAACTAGTTCTCCGTCTAAATACAGTTGTCCAAGGCTGGGTGCCATGGTTCACGCCTGTAATCCCAGCACTTTGGGAGGCTGAGGCAGGCGGACCACAAGGTCAGGAGTTCAAGACCAGCCTGGCCAGTATGGTGAAACCTCATCTCTACTAAACATACAAAAATTAGCTGGGCATGGTGGCGGGAGCCTGTAGTCCCAGCTACTCCGGAGGCTGAGGCAGGAGAATCGCTTGAAACCGGGAAGCAGAGGTTGCAGTGAGCCGAGATTGCACCAATCTCGAGATTGCACCACTGCACTCTAGCCTGTCTCAAAAAAATAAATAAATAATAAATAATAAAAAAATAAAAAAAAACTAGAGTTGTCCAATATGATGGTTATTAGCCATATGTGACTACTGAGCACTTGAAATGTGGCTAGTCCGAGATATGAGCTTTAAGTGTAAAATACTGGATTTCGAAGACTTAGTGAAAAAAGTAACAGAAAATCTTGTCAATATTCTGTATATTGATTACATGTGAAGTGATAATACTTTGGATATTCGGGATTAAATAAGATATATTATTAAAATTAATTTCACCTTTTTGGCTCACATATTTCTATTGGACGGTCTAGTCTATACTTTGACTTCAAGCTGGTAATTATGCTCTCTTAACCATGCAGTGGACTGCTTGACAGATGCCACTCGGGCTAAGCCACCCCTTATCCAGCAGACACTCATTTTAACGCTCCCAACTTCCACAACCGGGGAAAGCTAGCGACCTAAAACTCTTAATTTTAAAAAATTCAGATCCCACAGATCTGCTGAGGAAACGCGACTGTTACCAAGAGACACAGAAGAGATGTCTTGAAGGAAAAGCCCCCGTGGGTGTCAGTCAGTCCTACCCTTAGGAACTTCAGCATAAAAAGGTCACCCTTAGGAAAGTGAGAAGGGGCGACGGAACGAGCAAATCAGAAGGAGCCCAATGTGGAGCCCATGGAGTAGAGATCTGAGAAGGAAAAGCCTTTCAGCTTGTGGGGACGGGGGGAAGAGAGGGGGCGAGTCTGAAGCCAGCGGCCAAGGGGCTCCGCTCCAAGCCGGAGACTATAGAAAAGAGCAGTACCTTAAGAATCCCCCTCATCTTTGCCAAAAAGGGGCGGAACTCCTCGGGTGGCACCTCTGGATACAGCTGGCTCCGTAGCAGCTCCTCTGTAATGCCGGGGTGCCCGTGGAAAGTGTCCTGGGCTAGCGCATTCAGCAGCCCGTTCAGGGACTTGCCGCCCTCAAGCTCGCCCGCCGCCATGCTCTACGAAAGCCCCGCCCCGCAACAGCTGAGCCGTGCCCCGCCACGGCGGCCGAGATGTGCCTAAATAGCCTGTGCAAAAGCACCACGGGGAAGCTGGAGGCAAGGCTTCCCCAGGGGTCAGAGTTGGCAGCTTACAGCTTTGCTCTGCAAAACCCATCCCCTTAGGATACCTCCACGGAAATATCTGTTTGGTTCTAGGAGAGTCACTTTGCTTCCCCTGATCCCCTTCATCACTGCAGAGCCTACTGGAAAGAAAGATTGCTCGCAGAGATTATTGGAGATGGGGTAGCAGCCTACAAGGTTGGCAGTTTTAATTTTTAGATGGCTGTATCTCATTCCAGGCCTTGCCAACCCATTAGCTGAATAGGATCGATCACTCAGATTTAATCTCTGCTAATCCTTACCTGTCATCCTTTGTTCCAGAAAATTTAACTATCTCCTGATTACATAATGTTTTTGTTTGGGTTGTTAACTGCCTTTTTATATACACTTGTCTTGTCTTTCCAGCTAGATCAGTGGTTCTGATCCAATGTTCTTTTATATAACAAATATTTTGTTAACACCTCATTTACTATCCTGATATTAAATGCATAGCTAATACAACCTCCCACCCATATAATTTCAAAAAATCAATATATTATTCAGCCATAAAATTGAATAAAGTACTGATACATGCTACAATATGAATGAGACTTAAAAACAGGGTAAGTAGAAGTCAGACATAAAAGGCCAAATATTGGACATCTCATTCATATGAAATGTTCAGAATAGACAAATCCACGGAGACTGAAAGTACTGTAATAGCTGCCAGAATCTGGAAGAGGGAGCAAATGGGTAGTGACTGTTTATAGGTACAGAGTTTCTTTGGGGCATGATGAAAACATTCTGGAAGTGGAAGCACAACCTTGTGAATATACTAAAACCCACTGAATTGTACACTTTAAAAGATTAGTTTCACAGTATGTGAATATCTCAATTTAAAAATCAATTTAATGACCTAATTGTAATTTATCATAAAACTAAAAGGAAAGTAATTTATAATATAATATGTGTAAATGTTTGGGTACACCTATACTAGTTGACTAAAAGACATATAAAGTAGCCAGATGTCTGCATCTTTACATCTTTATGTAGAACCACCTGTGACTTCTACAAATGCAAATCGATACAGGTGTGCGGTATTGGTGACTCCAGAGGGAGGGCAGTTGCTTCTGGTAACATGATGTTCTGAAATGTGAACAACAGTTGGTAAAGTTCACAACAAAAAACACTCTCACTCTACAGTCATTGCAAAGCTGGAATATTCTGTATATATTAATGCTAAACTAAAAATACATTGTGTTGCCGGGCTCGGTGGCTCAAGCCTGTAATCCCAGCACTTTGGAAGGCCGAGGCGGGCAGATCACGAGGTCAGGAGATCGAGACCATCCTGGCTAACACGGTGAAATCCCGTCTCTACTAAGAAATACAAAAAAACTAGCCAGGCGAGGTGGGGGGCGCCTGTAGTCCCAGCTACTCTGGAGACTGAGGCAGGAGAATGGCATGAACCCCGGAGGCAGAGCTTGCAGTGAGCCGAGATCATGCCACTGCACTCCAGCCTGGGTGACAGGCTCAAAAAAATAAAAATAAAATAATAACAATAATAATAATACATTGTGTTTATATATAAAATGGAGTTTGATTTTAGGCTTAGATAATAACAAACACATTTTTCACCTTTATGAATATACCCTGCATGGGAAGATGTCATATTTCTGACCTCTCTCCCACCTATTCCATTCCTACCCTTCCTTCAAAGTGACAACTGAGGTTGGGCACAGTGGCTCACGCCTGTAACCCCAACATTTTGGGAGGCTGAGGCAGGTGGATCACCTGAGTTCAGGCGATCAATACCAGCCTGGCCAACATGGTGAAGCTCCATCTCTACTGAAAATACAAAAATTAGCCAGGCATGGTAGCATATGCCTGTAGTCCCAGCTACTTGGGAGGCTGAGGCAGGAGAATTGCTTGAACCCAGGAAGTGGAGGTTGCAGTGAGCTGAGATGGTGCCACTGCCCTCCAGCCTGGGGGACAAGAGCAAAACTTCGTCTCAAAAAAAAAAAAAAACTGACAACTGAAATGCCCTTTTCAAGGCAGTGCCACACTGTTGAGAATTTACTCATCTAGCCTGTTTTAATTAATGTTTATCCAGTAAAGAGCCATCTCTTTTTTTTTTTTTTTTTTTTTGAGACAAAGTCTTACTCTGTTGCCCAGGCTGGAGTGCAGTGATGCAATCTCAGCTCACTGCAACCTCCACCTCCCAAGTTCAAGTGATTCTCCTGCCTCAGCCTCTCGAGTAGCTGGGATTACAGGCATGCGCCACCACGCCCAGCTAATTTTTGTATCTTTTGTAGAGAAGGGGTTTCACCATGTTGGCCAGGCTGGTCTCAAACTCCTGACCTCAGGTGATCTGCCCACCTCAGCCTCCCAAAGTGCTGGGATTACAGGTGTGAGCCACTGTGCCCGGCCAGAGGCATTTTTGATAATAGAAAAAAATATATTTCTTTTCCTAAAATAATTTTATAAAAGGCAAATTCAGAGTCACTTCCATGGCTCCAAGTAAACCAAACTTAGAGACAAACTATAGGTTGTTTTACATGTACTTACAGAAGTTGCAGAGAATGGCTGGTAGATAAGAAAAAGCATTAAATGAAAGAGTGGCAAGCAGAAACAGCACTATTAAAAACATAATTTACAAATTACCCACCAGAAAGGCTGCACCTATTTATTCCTACGAAACCTTACTAACACTGACTGATATTATATTTTTTAATTTAATCTAATTTAATTTTTGAGACAGGGTCTCACTCTGTTGCCCAGGCTGAAGTGCAGTGGCACGATCTTGGCTCACTGTAGTCTCGACCTCCCAGGCCCAAGTTATCCTCCGATCTTAGGCTAAGTAGCTGGGACTATGAACACACAGCACTGCACCCAGCTATATTATTCTTTATAACCTTTGCCATATGATACATGAAAAATATTATCTCACTTTTAATTTGCATTTCTTAAATTTTGAGAGTAAATACTTTTTTACTATATTTATTGGCTGCTTGTATTTCTTCCTATTTCCTTGTCCATTTTCTATAGGGGTTTCTCTCACTTCAGTGATTTTTTTTTTTTGAAGGTGGAGTTTCACTCTTGTTGTCCAGGCTAGAGTGCAATGGCACAATCTCGGCTCACCACAACCTCCGCCTCCCAGGTTCAAGTGATTCTCCTGCCTCGGCCTCCCAAGTAGCTGGGACTACATGCATGCGCCACCAGGCCCGGCTAATTTTTGTATTTTTAGTAGAGATGGGGTTTCACCATCTTGGCCAGGCTGGTCTCAAACTCCCAACCTCGTGATGCACCCGCCTCGGCCTCCCAAAGTGCTGGGATTACAGGTGTGAGCCACCACGCCTAGCCACTTCAGTAATTTTTTTTTTTTTTTTTTTTTTGAGACAGAGTCTGGCTTTGTCGCCCAAGCTGGAGTGCAGTGGCCGGATCTCGGCTCACTGCAAGCTCGGCCTCTCGGGTTTACGCCATTCTCCTGCCTCAGCCTCCCGAGTAACTGGGACTACAGGTGCCCGCCACCTCGCCTGGCTAGTTTTTTCGTATTTTTTAGTAGAGACAGGGTTTCACCGTGTTAGCCAGGATGGTCTCGATCTCCTGACCTCGTGATCCGCCCGTCTCGGCCTCCCAAAGTGCTGGGATTACAGGCTTGAGCCACCGCGCCCAGCCCACTTCAGTGATTTCTAAGAGCACTTTATGCGTAGAAATATTAATGCTTGTTACCTACATGCAAATATTTTCCCCAAGTTTATATAGCCAAATCTAGGCCGGGTACAGTGGCTCACGAGGTCAAGAGATCAAAACCATCCTGGCCAACATGATGAAACTTCATCTCTACTAAAAATACAAAAATTAGCTGGGTGTGGTGGTGTGCACCTGTAGTCCCAGCTACTCAGGAGACTGAGGCAGGAGAATTGCTTGAACCCAGGAGGCAGAGGTTGCAGTGAGCCCAGATCGTGCCACTGCACTCCAGCCTGGTGACAGAGTGAGATTCCGTCTCAATAAAATAAAATAAAATATAGTAAAATCTATCAACCTATGTAGAAAAAGTCTGGAAGTTTATTCACCAACGTATAGTGTATATCTCTTAGTAACTGAGGATGGCTTTCTGCTTACCTGATTTTTCTAAATATCTACAGTGGACATGTAATACTGTTGTAATAAAAAGTTATTTAATGAAAAAATTAAATAAGTAGTAGGTTCTAAAACAAAATTCTTTTTTGTGGGGGGACAGGGTGTCACTCTGTTGCCCAGACTGGAGTAAAATGGCGAGATCTCTGCTCACTGCAACTTCCACTTCCTGGGTTCAAGCAATGCTCATGTGTCAGCCTCCCGAGTAACTGGGATTACATGTGCGCACCACATTGCCCAGCTAATTTTTATATTTTTAGTAGAGATAAGGTTTCATCATCTTGTCCAGGATGGTCTTGAACTCCTGGCCTCAGGTGATCCACCCACCTCAGCCTCCCAAAGTGCTGGGATTACAGGCATGAACCACCGTCCCCAGCAATAAAAATCTTTCAATGAAAGCTTTAAAGGACGTGTATTCTACATTACAGATAAAAGCCATTGCTTTTAAAAAAAAAAAAAAAAATGTGTTTTGGTCAGGCACAGTGGCTCACGCCTGTAATCCCAGCATTTTGAGAGGCCGAGGCAGGCGGATCACCTGAGGTCAGGAGTTCAAGACCAGCCTGGCCAACATGGTGAAACCCTGTCTCTACTAAAGATACAAAAATTAGCTGGGTGTGGTGGTGTGTGCCTGTAAACCCAGCTACTCAGGAGACTGAGACAGGAGAATCGCTTGAATCCAGGAGGTGGAGGTTGCAGTGAGCCAAGATCACGCCACTGCACTCCAACCTGGGTGAGAGAGTGAGACTCTGTCTCAAAAATAAATATAAAAATAAAAGTGTTTTAAAATTTTTATTTTCCATGTCCACTGAATATGAATCTTAAACTTTTTGATATCACTAGATGCTTTCAGAATCTGATAAAAGCCTCAGACACTTTCTCCCCAAAATATAAACACACACCAAATGTAGCCTACAATATCTATGGGTTACTTTATCCCTCAGAAGTCTTTCTATAAGCCCCCTAGTTTTCCATGGGTCCTGACTGTACACTAAAAATAAAATCCTAAGCCTCCCACTGAGTGAACAGACCTCCTCTTGGCCAAGGGGACCCCAGAGAAACCTGAAAAATTGTATTTCTACCCATAACAGGAAGAGATCAGACATTCATCCTTCTACCTCCTCCCTTTCAGAGTTTAGACACAACAACTGACTGGCATTAATGTTAAAATAGGGATCATAAGACTCTGTGGCAATAAGATACCAAATTATAGAAAGACCTAAGGCCATGCAAGGCAAGGGTTAAATCATGCCTACAGGCCATCAGTCTTGCTGAATAGGTCATTTTGACGCAAAATATTGTGGCTAACTCTGAGGTAGCATCCTTATCTTCAACATTTCTTTCTTCTGACTCCAAGTTTTAGACAGAGCCTTACAACTTTAACCAATTGCAAATTAAAGAATCTCTGAATCCACCTGTAACCGGTAAGTCCCACTTCAGCATATCCTGGCTTCTTGGACTGAACACCTTCCATGTGTTGACTTACATCTTTGCCTGTAACTCCTGCCTCCCTGAAATGCATAAAATTGTAATCTGACCACCTCAGGACCACTGACTCAAAGTTTCTTGGGTTTGTGTTTTTCCCAGGCTGTGGTCAGTCACATTGGCCCTGAATAAATGTCTAAAATATTTTACAGAGTTTGGTTTTTCTTTTAACATGGCTTAGAACTCCTGAGCACCCCCAGCTCTAATTAACCTTCACGAGAAATACATTACTCTTTTAGAAGCAAGTAAAAATACAGGCTGGGCGCAGTGGCTCACACCTGTGATCCCAGCACTTTGGGAAACTAAGGTGGGCGGATCACTTGAGGTAAGAAGTTCAAGACCAGCCTAGCCAACATGGTAAAACCCTGTCTCTACTAAAAATACAAAAATTAGCTGGGTGGGGTGGCACACGGCTGTAGTCCCATCTATGCAGGAGGCTGAGGCAGGATAGCTTGAGCCAGGGAGGTTGAGGTTGCAGTGAGCTGGAATCACGCCACTACACTCCAGCCTGGGCGACAGAGCAAGACTCTGTCTCAAAAAAACAAACAAACAAAACAACAACAACAAAAAAAACATTGCTATCATTATTTAACTCCTACTCAAATGTATGTGTAGACGAGGCAAAATTTTACCTCTGCCCTCTTAGGGTTTTTTGGCTGGACTCGAGAATTAAACTTACATTAAGACAGTTTAACAAGAGAAATACATACAGATTTATTTACTATTAAGTTTACATTATTTAATATAATGTATGACATGGGAGCCCTCATAAGTAAATGAAGACCCACAAAAGTGGGAAAACTTAAATGCTTTTATATTAGGATGAATGAAGACAGGCAATGGCAGAAAAGTAACCAAACTATGTGGGGAGGCTAAAGAAGATAAAAAGTATTTTAACAAGGTCTGTTTGTATAGAATTTTCTCAGTCTCAACTTCCCATTCTTGACAATAAGAATGTTGCCTTCCTTCTGGTAACGAGAGGACATCTTGTATATGGGGCTTTTATCTCCTCCTTTAAGGAAGAAAAGGGGAAGAATCAGAGTCCCTTCTTGCACCAATTTTTTTTTAATGTGCCTTTAGCTCAAAATAATCCTTATGCCAAAGTGATATATTTTGGGATAGCATATTCTGCCACATATTACTGCCTGCCTGAGCCTACAGCATGTTCCAAAATATCAGTGAGCAATAAAATAAATTAATTCCTGTGCCACCAGGGGCTGCTATTGCCGATGTAACTGTTGAAACTTGGTAGCAGCTGCATTTTTAGAATGCCTTTCAAGCAAAAGGATCCAAGTACAAAGCTTTATTTTATTAACTCTCAAAACAACCTATTTTGTAGATAACAAAGCTGGGCATAGGCCTATTAAAAGAATTGTCTAAGGCAAGGAAATGGCAAGAAAAAGACCCTGAAGCCTTGATGCAAAGGGAAATTATAAATACTAACTAAGCCTTCCTTGTAAACAGGTTTCCTTTCCATTGTGGCCAAATAAGTTTCCATTCTAAGTTCCATTAAGCAACTGGTCCCAGGCAAGTAATAGATGTTTTTAATGAGGTTTTCCACCTCTGAAAACATTAAAATATTATATAAAATGTGAACTGAAATGTGTGCAAACACAAGGGCACCAAAGTTTTACAATGAGCTCTACCTGCACTCTGTCTCCATTCTACTTTCTCCAATTATGCTGTTATTAACATTCACTCTTCACTCAACTGGTCACTCAACAGATTTTATCTTTTTGAGACAGGGTCTCACTCTGTCATCCAGGCTGCAGTGCAGTGGCGTGATCCCAGCTTACTGCAAACTCAACCTCCCTGGCTCAAGCTATCCTTCTGCCTCAGCCTCCTACATAGATGGGACTACAGATGTGTGCCAGCCCGTCCAGCTGATTTTTAAAATTTTTTTATAGACAGGGTCCCACCATGTTGCCCGGTCTGTTCTCCACCTCCTGAGTTCAAGTGATCCTTCCACCTTGGCCTCCCAAACTGCTGTGATTACAGGTGTAAGTCACCATGCCCTGGCCAACAGGTATTAGTTGAGAGCTTTTGCAATCCATTCTGCTTGGCTCCAGGAGATACAGAAATATTTGACTGTCTCTGCCTTAAAATCTTACATTCTGGTAAGGGAAAATTACATGTAAATAAATTATTAAAATACAATGGACTAAGAATTGTTATTACTTAGTACCTAAAAATAGCTATCAGGTTTAGTGGAAGAAGATTCCATTAATTCAGCTGCAGTAGGTCAGGAGAGGCTTAATGGAGAATATCAGAATATGCTGCAGGTGAAATAACTCATCCCTATATACGGAGGCATGAAACAGAGTGAGGTGTTGAGTCCTCTGTAAATAGTATAGCAAGAATGGAACCAGGACCCTAGGGTAATAAATCTGAAAAAATAGACAGGGCCTAGGTCACAGAGATGAAGAGTTTACATGTAATGGACAATTTTTTTTTTTTTTTTTAGACAGAGTTTTGCTCTTGTTGCCCAGGCTGGAGTGCAGTGGCACAATCTCGGCTCACTGCAACCTCTGCCTCCCAGGTTCAAGTGATTCTCCTGCCTCAGCCTCCCAAGTAGCTGGGATTATAGGCATGCACCACCACGCCCAGCTAATTTTTGTATTTTTAGTAGATGGAGTTTTATCATGTTGGCCAGGCTGGTGTCGAACTCCTGACCTCGGGTGATTCACCCACCTCAGCCTCCCAAGTAATTTTTATACTTAATCATTGGGAAGTGTAGAGAAGGAAAAATCTTTCCCCTTCCCATCTCAGGGTTCTTGGCTGGGGCTCTGTAACAAAACACAACTTAACAAGAGAAAAGCACACAAATTTATTTAATATAAGTTTTACATGACACAGGAGCCTTCATAAGGAAATGACCCAAAGAAGCACTTTGAGCCATATGATTATACGCTAAGTGGGACAAAGAGTAGTAAACTGTGAAAATATGGACTTGGTCTAGGGTGGAGAAGTGACTAGGAAGATAAGAATTAGTTTAACAAGGTATTTTAATACAGATTTTTTATGGCCTTGATTCCCCATTTCTGGTGTTAAGAATACCTTCTAGCTGGGCACAATGGCTCATGCCTGTAATCCCAGCACTTTGGGAGGCTGAGGAGGCTGGATTGCTTGAGGTCAGGAGTTCGAGACCAGCCTGGCCAGTATGGTGAAACCCCACCTCTACTAAAAACACAAACATTAGCCAGGTGTGGTGGGGGGCACCTGTAATCCCTGCTACTTGGGAGGCTGAAGCAGGAGAATCACTTGAACCTGGGAGGCAGAGGTTGCAGTGAGCCGAGATCAAGATGGTGCCACTGCACTCCAACCTGGCCGACAGAGCGAGACTGTCTAAAAAAAAAAGAAGAAAAGAAAAAAGAGCACCTTTCACATGTGAGTTTTATCTTCTGCTTCTGCTTTCAGGAAGAAAAAGGTAAGTCAGAGTGCCCTTTATGTATCTGCTGTTTTTTAGGTGCTTTTAACTCAAAATAATCAATAAGAGCCAGAGTAGCTTATTTGGAGTGGTGTGTTCTCAACTACTTCAGGAGTTCCTGAAGAGTTGTAAGCAGAGGAGTAATAACAAGATCAGATTTGGGGTTTTGTTTTTTTCTGAGATAGGGTCTCACTCTGCCACCCAGTGCGGTGGTATGAGCCTATCTCACTGCAACCTCGAACTTCTAGGCTCAAAAGGATCCTCCTGCCTCAGCCTGTCGAGTTGCTAGGACTACAGGTGCACATCACTGTGCCCAGATTTTTTTTTTTTTTTGAGACAAGACCTCACCGTGTTGCCCAGGCTGATCTCAAATTCCTGGGCTCAAGCTATTCTCCTGCCTCAGCCTCCCAAAGTGCTGGGATTACAGGCATGAACCACCCCAACCAGCCAGATTTGAGTTCTTAAAAGATCCTTCTGTGGTGGTAGTGTGGCAAAGGAACTGGAAGAGGCCCCACTTCCCAACACTGTTGCATTGGATATTAAGTTTCCAATACATGAATTTTGGAGTGGACAAAGATATTCAATCCATAGCAGTTTCTTTTGATGATGTCATGTTTACCTGAGTCTTTGTTATCCATGTAACTTTGCACTGGTGTTTATGTATTTAAAGGAACAAACACGCCGGGCGCGGTGGCTCACGCCTGTAATCCCAGCACTTTGGGAGGTCGAGGTGGGCAGATCACAAGGTCAGGAGATCAAGACCATCCTGGCTAACAGGGTGAAACCCCGTCTCTACTAAAAATACAAAAAAATTAGCCAGGTGTGGTGGTGGGCACCTGTAGTCCCAGCTACTCTGGAGGCTGAGGCAGGAGAATGGTGTGAACCCGGGAGGCAGAGCTTGCAG
>NW_012103221.1:2306666-2317182 GCF_000951045.1 Mandrillus leucophaeus
TCTGGAGGCTGAGGCAGGAGAATGGTGTGAACCCGGGAGGCAGAGCTTGCAGTGAGCCGAGATCGCGCCACTGCACTCCAGCCTGGGCGACAAGCGAGACTCCATCACAAAAAAAAAAAAAAAGGAACAAACACCTCTTCCAGTCTTTATAGACTAGTTTTACAAGGAAAAGGCCTTCTCCTATTGGGTCCCTGAATTGATGGGATTGCACTCAAATGGAGTTGGAGCTGGGTCCACAGTGGGGTCCACAGTTGGGTCCACAGTTGGCAAGGTTGGCAAGCTTGTTACCAGGGGCTCTAATGGGTGTGGATCCTGTCTGGTCCATGGGTGGACTGGACTGCCCCCAGGACCTTGGTCAGTAGGGCTGGTGTTGGGATGGTGGTCTGCAGACAACGGGCCTATTACCAGATGCATAGACTGGCGTGGCTTCCTCCAGTTTCCTGGTAAGCTTCCTGCTAGGTCACTGGGTGGGCCCTTGGGCAGGCAGTACTGGCCCTAACAGTAGTTAAGAGGGGCTGGAACCAAGTCACTAGGCTGCTTCAGGGTCCACAGGCAAGAGTGAAATCTGCAGGCCTGCTTCCTGGGGCATGGATAGTCATGTCACCCGTGGGTCTCTTCATGGGCAGGATTGCTCTCAGACCACAGTGAGGAGGGCTGGAGCTGAGACTTACAGTTGTTTCAGGGTCTGCTATGAAACTGATGTTGGTGGGCCTGTCACCTGAGACACAAGTAGTTATGATTCCTCCAGGTCCCTAAGTAGATGGTCTAGTAGCAGGACCAAGGCCAAAGAGGGTTGTAGCCAAGTCCACAGGGAGGTAGCACCATTTCCAAGACTGGAGCTGCAACCTCGATCAATGAGTCTGCTACCTGGGTGCAGTTCTGCTGTCTCAAAACAGCCTTCCTGGATCTTGGGCTCCACAAGGGTTTCACAGTCTCCTATCTAGTTCCCAAAGTTCCCAACAGAGGTACTTTTATCTGCGGACAGGTGAAAAGCTAAAAATTATTGTTGCTGTGGGGAGATACAAGTGAGGTAGCTCCTGGTCTCCCATTTTGCTGATGTCACTCTCCTGGCTGTCTTAAATCTCTCACTTTCTTAAATCTCTCTTATTCCACAGGTTACCCTTTCATCTTCATTGCTGTTATTGTTAATTTTCTTGCAATTTATTTATAGGTCATTTGTCCTAAAGAGTTTTTCACGTTCTACATCTTATTGATTGCATCCTCATGGTACTATTTTAAAAATATATTCTTCTAGACCAGGTGTAGATTACACCTGTAATCCCAACACTTTGGGAGGCAGGTGGATCACCTGAGGTCAGGAGTTTGAGACCAGCCTGGCCAATGTGGTGAAACCCTGCCTCTACTAAAAATGCAAAATTAGCTGGGCGTGGTGGTACATGCCTGTAATCCCAGTTACTTGGGAGGCTGAGGCAGAGAACTGCTTGAACCTGGGAGGTGGAGGTTGCAATGAGTCAAGATCACGCCATTGCACTCCCGCATGGGCTACAGAGTGAGACTCCATCTCAAAAAAAAAATTTTTTTAATTAAAAAAAAAAATATATATATAGCATCATTCTATTTTTTTTAAGTTTAGCTTGCAATAGTAAAATGAAGCAGAGGCCTAGTTTCATTAAGTATATTTGATTTTCTTAGTTTTCCTTGAAAGGTTTCTAGTTCACATTTACATCACATTTCACATTCATGAATACAAGAAATCCTTGTATTTTTTGTAAACCCATTCATTGGTAGTTGGATCTAGGAACTTGATTAAGATTTAATTTTTTCTTTTCCAGGCTTAATTCACTTTATTTTTCCTGTATAAAAACCCTATGTTGTAGCCACAGCTGGAGCCTGGGTCCGCTGCATGGAGACTCTGGTGTGGGTCTTGACAAGGTGGTCAGTGAATTCCTAATAGGGAGAGTTGGTGAATACAGTCTCCTTCCAGAGGTCGGGGGTCAGGTAGCTGTAGGTCTTAGACACGGCATCAAAGGTGGCCTTGGCGAAGTTGCCCAGGGTGGCAGTGCAGCCCCGGGCTGAGGTGTAGCAGTCATCGATACGAGCCATCATGAGCAGCTTCTTGGGCACAGGCTCTGAGACGATGCCAGTGCCCCTGGGTGCAGGAATGAGGTGCACCAGCACAGAGCCGCAGCAGCCTGTCACCTTGCAAGGGACGGTGTGGGCCTTGCCGATCTTGTTCCCCCAGTAGCCTCTGCGCACGGGGACAATGGAGAGTTTGACCAGGATGATGGCCCCACGGATGGCGGTGGCCACCTCCTTGGAGCACTTAACACCCAGGCCGACGTGGCCATTGTAGTTCCCGATAGCAACGAACGCCTTGAACCTGGTGCGCTGGCCAGCACGGGTCTGCTTCTGCACCGGCATAATCTTCAAAACTTCGTCTTTGAGAGACGCCCCCAAGAAAAAGTCAATGATCTCAGATTCCTTAATGGGCAGGGAGAACAGGTAGATCTCCTCCAGGGCCTTGATCTTCATGTCCTTGACCAAGCGGCCCAGGTTGGTGACGGGCATCCACTCCTTATCAGTGGCTATATTATGCAGGAGACACTAGTGCTAATTTTTGTATTTTTAGTAGACGCAGGGTTTCACCATCTTGGCCAGACTGGTCTCGAACTCCTGTGATCCACCCACCTTGGCCTCCCAAAGTGCTGGGATTACAGGCCTGAGCCACCGTACCTGGCCATGTTTATGTTTTAATATTTGTTGAAATCCCATTTTAATGGAGAAATAATGTACATTAACACTGATGAAAGCCGATGTTTAACATTTATTTATTGCCTAATCCCAGGAACAAAAACAATTTCAATTTCACAAAAAAAGAAAAATCTTTATAACTTGAAACATTTCAGATACTTGAAGTATGTCTCAAAACTTTAAGACTGTCCCAAGAAGCCAATAATGGCATCTTCTAAATTCTGCTCTGTTCTTTATGGCTGACAGGTCAACTCCTTACACTGACAGAACTAGTAGAGTTTAGTAAGCCCCTAGAGATCATCTAGTTCAACCCTCCTATTTCATAGATGAAGAAAATGAGACCCAAAGGATTTAAGTGGTCTTCCTTAGGTCACATAGCTAATAAGGAGCAGAGCTATTAATGCTCAAATCCAGTATTTTACACCACAAAATTAATGCATCATCACCCACTTGTTTCCAATATATTACATCAGTTGTCTAAACAAATAACCATAGAATCTATGTGCTACTTGGGAGTATTCTGGTCCTCTGAAGAGAAGTCGGCTTCAGAGGTTTATGGATCTTCATTCCCTAGTGCTAATATCCCTTTTTTTAAATTATTATTTTTTGAGACAGTCCTGCTCTGTCGCCCAGGTTGGAGTGCAGTGGCCCGATCTCGGCTCACTGCAACCTCCACTTCCTGGCTTCAAGGGATTCTCCTGCCTCAGCCTCCCGAGTAGCTGGGATTACACCCCCGGTTAATGTTTTGATTTTTAGTAGAGATGGAGTTTCGCCACGTTGGCCAGGCTGGTATTAAACTCCTGACCTATAGTGATCCACCCACCTCTACCTTCCAAAGTGCTGGGATTACAGGCGTGAGCTACCAAGCCAGGCCCCTAGTGCTAATATGCTAAATGTGTGTTAAAAAAACAACACGGAGAGGCAAGGTGGCTCACGCCTGCAATCCCAGCACTTTGGGAGGCCGAGGTGGGCCTATCATCTGAGTTCAGGAGCTCGAGACTAGCCTGACCAACATGGAGAAACCCCATTCCCTACTAAAAAATACAAAATTAGCCAGGCGTGGCGTCGCATGCCCATAATCCCAGCTACTCGGGAGGCTGAGGCAGGAGAATCGCTTAAACCCGGGAGGTGGAGGTTGCGGTGAGCCGAGATGGCACCACTGCACTACAGCCTGGGCAATAAGGGCTAAAACTCTGTCTCAAAAAACAAACAAAAACAAACAAAACAACACCACCTCATGATTACAAGATTAAGTACCTTTGAACATTTGTTTCTGAACCTACCACACGCATCTGTCACTTTGCAGGCGCTTAATAATTGTGAGCGAACATTCAACGAACCTCATCTCATAACTTCCTTACTGAAATATAGTGGTCATAGGAGACCAGCAGTTTAGCTCATGGCTTCTGGTCCTTGCTTTGTATCGGAATACTGCTTCTATCTACTGACTGGTTTACCTTGGGCTTCAGTTCCTTCTTTGGGCTCCAGTTCCCTAACCTTTTAAGTAAAGGATTATCGTGAGGACTAAATGAGATAAAACTTGTAAAGGTTCAGCACAGTGCTTAGCAGATAACGGAATTAAATGATCTTTATTATAGTGTTTACACTCCCTAAGAGTCAGTGGCTATATTATGCAGGAGACACTAGTGTAGAACAAGCGGGTGGTGATAACTAGACAGACCTGATTTGGCAGTCTGTCAAACCTCTACCACCCAGTACCAACCAATACGAGATAACCAACCTCGACACTTAAAGCAAAGAAAAACCTCCACTCATTCCAAATCTCCCTTTTCTGACTCCCTTTCAAAATAAGCAAAACTGCATAAAAAGAAGGTCTATGTGGCCGGGCAAAAACAGACTCAGCCACATCCCTTAGGGAGTTATTCCGGTGCCCACCGCACTGCGCAGATAGGTCCAGCCGGAGTTAAAGGAGACCTTCCACTGGGCGCGGTGGCTCACACCTGTAATCCCAGTACTTTGGAAGGCTGAGAAGGGTGGACCGCTTTGAGACCAGCAGGTCGAGACCAGCCTGGACAACATAGCGAAACCCAGTCTCTACAGCAAATACAAAAATTCGCTGGGCATGGTGGCGGGCACCTGTCGTCCCGGCTACTTAGGAGGCTGTGGCGGGAGGATCGCTTGAGCCCCGGAGCTCGAAGTTGCAGTGAGCCGAGATCGCCTCACTGCACTCCAGCCTGCGCGACAGACCGAGACTCTGTCCAAAAAAAAAAAAAAAAAAAGGCCGGGCTTCTCGGCTCACGCCTGCAATCCCAGCACTTTGGAAGGCCAAGGCGGGCGGATCACCTGAGGTCAGGAGTCCGAGACCGGCCTGGCCAACATGGTGAAACCCCGTCCCCAAAAAATTTTTGTATTTTGTAAAAACACAAAAATTAGCTGGGCGTGGTGGCGGGCGCCTGTAATCCCAGCTACTCGGGAGTCTGAGGGAGGAGAATCGCTTGAACCTGGGAGGCGGAGGCTGCAGTGAGCTGAGATTTTGAGCCACTGCCCTCCATCCAGCCTGGGTAACAGAGTGAGACTCTCTATTAAAAAAAAAAAAAAAAAAAAAAAAAGGAGGGAACCTCACAGTCGTGCGAGGTGGAGTGAGGAAATGCGGATGTCCTCAGCACTCGCCTTTTAAATCGCGCGTTGTCATTGCTGTCTCGCGTAAACGCCCCCCGGCGCTCTTCACCTACAGCGCCCCGTGCGTACAACCTCGCCGGTCTGGAGCTCCCCGCACACATCGACGTCAACCGGCGCGCAGCGGACAGCCTTCTACGTCACGTCAGCGCCGCGCCGCAAGGAAGGCCCCCTTCTCTGCCTCCGCCTTCTCCCGACGCAGGCGCCGCTTTCTGGAAGGTTCGTGAAGGCAGTGAGGGCTTACCGTTATTATTCTGCGGCCGGCCAGAATCCGGGTCCATCCGTCCTTTCCGAGCCCACCCAGACCCAGCCGACTTTGCCATGCCCGAGAATGTGGCACCCCGGAGCGGGGCGCCTGCCGGGGCTGCCGGCGGCCGCGGAAAAGGCGCCTATCAGGACCGCGACAAGCCAGCCCAGATCCGCTTCAGCAACATTTCCGCCGCCAAAGGTATCACTCTCAGGGCCTGACCCGCGGGGCCGCGGGGCTGAGCTCTGCGCTCTCACCGTGGGCTTGAGCTGGTTTGGCTCTTTTCACGTTCTTTCGGGTGTTCCCCTCTTGTCCTCCCTGTGGAAGCAGCCTAGTGAAGGGATCCTTACTCCTGTTTTTCTGCCGATGATTGCCAACCCGGAGTATGGAGGCCTTTGAACTTGCCCCATTTTGCGTCTTAGCCTTCCATAGTTTTTCATCCTGCATTGTGCATCATTCATATTGAAGTCGAAAGCAGTTCAAAATGCCGAGGATTGCGTGCAGTCTTCCCGAGGGGTCTGACGCTTAAGGGCTGTCGCTTATCTGCTTATTGGAACTGGTAGAATGTACAGTATGTTTCAGCTTTCTTATTCTTAAAGAGGTATTAAATAAACTTCACTTGACACAGCTGTTGAGACGAATTGGGTGAACTCCGCGTCTAAATTGGGGCGAGGCTCATTGTACTGGAATGGATGTAGGAACCGACTTACGTGTCTTGTTTGAAATAGTTGCGGAAAGTTACGTTGATGTCGTCTCTGCATGTGCACAGCCAAATCAAGAAACAATTATTTGGTTTTTTTGTAGAAGAGTGTGGCACGCATTGGAAATCAGACCAGAGTTTCATTCTCTGCTTCCGTTACTTCATGTCTTAGTGACCTGTAACCTCTGTGCCAAAGATTTCTTACCTATAAAATTGAGGAGGAAATGTTTGCTTTTTAGAGTTAAGATTAAGAGAAATCGAGTTGAGATAGAAAACTCTGGAAGGAAAAGTCAGGACAGAGGTTTAGAGATCTTGCCCGACTGTATATTGAGTATAGTATTTCTTTTGGGTTGAAGAATAGTATGTTTGCGGAAGAGGTGAGATTAGAAAGCTAGGTTGAGGCCAGATGTTAAAGGCCTGGTGTCCTGGAAAGTATTTGACTTAATCTCTCCCAGCTATCGGATCATTTCTTTTTAACCAACGTGTAGGCTTGCTGTGAGGATTCAGTGAGAAAGCATGTAAAGATGCATATACACCCTAAAAGTATTTGCAGTCATCAGCCCAAGTAACTGGGAATGTGATGGTGATTAGATAGGTAACCCTGAATGTAAGAAAAAGTAATCATTTCTAACTTGGGCCTAATGAGTCGGAAAGGTCAGAATGGCCAGATTTAGGATTCATTTGGAGGTTCAGGAGATAATGTACCTGGAAACGAAGGTTTGTAGGTTAATTGGGGACCATAGTTGAAGCTTACATTTATTAGATTAGGAACAGAACGTTGAAAGATAAATTTTGGTCCGGGCGGGGTGGCTCACATCTGTAATCCCAGCACTTTGGGAGGCTGAGGCGGGCGGATCACATGAGGTCAGGAGTTCAAGACCAACCTCACCAGCATGGAGAAACCCTGTCTCTACTAAAAATACAAAATTAGCCGAGTGTGGTGGCATACGCCTGTAGTCTCAGCAACTGGGGAGGCTGAGGCGGGGGGAATCGCTTGAACCTGGAAGGCGGAGGTTGCCGTGAACCGACATCGCGCCGTTGCACTCCAGCCAGGGCGACGAGCAAAACTCTGTCTCAAAAAAGAAAAAGAAATTTGGGGGCCAAGAGAGTTTATAATATGGTTGATATTCAACAAACAAGATAAGTGGGAAATTTAGTAACCTTTGAAACAAAAGTGAACAGAGAACTGAAACAACAGAGGAGGGTGTACATGTGGGAAGGAAAGGCCACCTAAATTATCTGTGAAGATGACCCGTTATATCTTGAACTCCTGGCCTCAAGTGATGGCCCACCTTGGCCTCACAAAGTGCCTGGGATTTCAGGTGTGAGCCACCGTGCCCGGCCCCAGGGATGTTTTTTAACATACTGATGATGACCAAAAGCTACGATGTGAGAGTTTTGGTTTTTGTTTGGTTTGTTGGATTGGTTTGTTGAGATGGAGTCTTGCTCTTTCCCCCAGGCTGGAGTGCAGTGGCGTGATCTCCGCTCACTGCAACCTCCGCCTCCTGGGTTCAAGCCATGCTCCTGCCTCAGCCTCCTGAGTAGCTGGGACTACAGATGTGCGCCGCCACACCCAGTTCATTTTTGTATTGTTAGTAGAGGCGGGGTTTCGCCATGTTGTCCAGGCTGGTCTTGAGTTCCTGACCACCTCAGCCTCCCGAAGCGCTGGGATTACAGGTGTGAGCCATCGCTCCCGGCCTTGTTGGATTTTTTTAAGAGTATCTTGCTCTATAGCATTTCCATTGTGGTTTGCCCTTTTGGCGGTGTTAGTGTAAATTTTTGCTGTAGGCCACCTATATACCATGTTCACATTAGTGAACAAATGTCTTTACTCTCAGAGATTACACACTAGACAGAGTAAACAAATAAGTGAATTATATGTAAATTGAGCATTCCTAATTTGAAATACTCTAAAATTCAAAACGCTTCTGGTCCTAATCATTTTGGAAAAAGGATACTCATCCATCAGTATGTTAGATCTAGACAGTTCTGTTGCTGCTTGCCCTGTTTTAAGGAATGGAGGAAATAGCAATTCTCAGAGCTCCTAACTAGATTGTACCATTTTGACATCTGAAGGAAGTTGAGATGAATCCTCAAAATGTATTCTGCCATAAGCTGATTACAAATATTAGGCCAGGCGCGGTAGCTCACACCTGTAATCCCAGCATTTTGGGAGGCCGAGGCAGGCAGATGGAGGTCAAAAGATCGAGACCATCCTGGCCAACATAGTGAAACCCCGTCTCTACTAAAAATACAAAAAAATAGCTGGGCGTGGTGGCAGCTACTCGAGAGGCTGAGGCAGGAGAATCACTTGAACTCAGGCGACGGAGGTTGCAGTGAGCTGAGATCGCACCACTGCACTCTAGCCTTGTGACAGACAAAGTGAGACCCTGTCTCAAAATAATAATACTGTGTACGTTGACTAACAAAAAAGTGAAGCATCATACATTTAAAATAATTATTTTATTTACTCTGTTTCCAATAGATTATTTTTAGACAATGAATTTTCTTCTGTGGACACTGTGATTTGTTATGCACCATATCCTAATAAGAACACAATGATCATTTGCGAGGAAAAACCTCTCTTTAAGGAGTCTTGATTTCCCGTACCTCCAGCTATTCTGGGAGGCTGAGGTGGGAGGATTGCTTGAGCCAAGGAGTTTGAGGCCACCCTGGGCAATATCGTAAGACCCTGTCTCTTAAAAAAAAAGTTCTAATTTCTTTTCTTTTCTTTTCTTTTTTCCATCTGCAGCGGTTGCTGATGCTATTAGAACAAGCCTTGGACCAAAAGGAATGGATAAAATGGTAAAGAGTTGAGTCATTGAGTACTAATTGAGCACTGCTGTTCACACTGCAAGACCTTGATGGAGGGTTAGATGTGCTGTTTAAAAAGTAAAAGATGGGGCTGGGTGTGGTGGCTCACACCTGTAATCCCAGTACTTAGGGAGGCTGAGGGGCAAATCACCTGAGGTCAGGAGTTCGAGACCATCCTGACCAACATGGAGAAACCCTGTCTCTACTAAAAATGCAAAATTACCCAGGCATGGTGGCTCATGCCCGTAATCCCAGCTCCTCGGGAGGCTGAGGCAGGAGAATTGCTTGAACCTGGGAGGCAGAGGTTGTGGTGAGCCGAGATTGCGCCATTGCACTGTAGCCTGGGCAATAAGAGCAAAACTCCATCTCAAAAAATAAATAAATAAATAAAAATAGTAGAAAGTGAGTGAGGCACAGTGTATCATACCTGTAATCCTAGCACTTTGGGAGGCCGAGGTGGGTGAATCACAAGGTCAAGAGTTTGAGACCAGCCTGGCCAATATGGTGAAACCCGGTCTTTACTAAAAATACAAAAATTAGCCAGGCATGGTGGTGAGCACCTGTAGTCCCAGTTAGGAGGTGGGAGGCTGAGGCAGGAGAATCACTTGAACCCAGGAGGCAGAGGTTGCAGTGAGCCGAGATTGCACAGCTGCACTCCAGCCTGGGTGACTGAGCAAGACTCCATCTCAAACCAAAACCAAAAAAAATAGTGAAAAGTGTAGGGTACCTGGAGTTTAGAGGAAGGAGATTACTTTGGAGTCAACAGGACTAAACTATAATTCATACTTTGTTTAATGCTTTTTAAACGATGAGAATGCACACCCAAACATAGGTATCTATTATGTAGTTAAGTGGAAAGTATTATAAATCCAAGTGTTGGGACTTCAGTTTAGTATTCCTTATGGATGTAACTTTGTATTCTAATGTGGGTCTCTGGGAGGTAAAACAATAATGGAGGATCATTGGATGATACTACAGATTATTCTCCTCTCTGGATGTTTGAAAATCTATCCTTCCCAAAAATGCTGTTGTCCTTTTTGTAGGACAAAAAAGGAAAAAAGTTACTGTGTTGACTATAAGAATTGTGTTCACCGCATTGCATGGTACTCCTTTAGGGCATCCATGGTGGAAATCATGCTTCTGATTAATACGAAATTATTAAAGATAGCAAGTGCTTCTTTATAATATTTTTCCTTTTTTTCTTTTTTGTGTGTCTGCGTTTCTTCACTTTCAGATTACCCTGCAACAAAGGCACTTTTTTCTTTTGTAAAGTTGGACAGTTGTGCATATTCTTTTTTTTTTTTTTGAGACGAAGTTTCGCCCTTGTTGTCCAGGCAATGGCATGATCTTGGCTCACCGCGACCCCCGCCTCCCAGGTTCGAGCGATTCTCCTGCCTCAGCCTCCC
>NW_012103221.1:2323822-2325070 GCF_000951045.1 Mandrillus leucophaeus
TCAAAAAAAAAAAAAAAAAAAAAAAAAAGATACTCTAGTCTCATCTGGAATGCCCCATTTCTTAGCTTCCAAGTCTAGAGTACCTATGATACATTTTTGCTTTCTGATTAGAACCTTTGAGTAGCAGGGCAGGGGGAGATGACAACCCACAATCTGAACTGGAGATCATCTATTAGTCTTTAATTTTAAATGAAACCCAAGGTAGACAACAAATCAGAAATCAGGAATCATGTTGAATCCTCAAATTCTGTTTGTGACACTGGTGTGATTACTTGAATTAGGTGTTACTGGGTTCTCTCATTTCTCATTGAGCAACTTGGCATTTTCTGTTCACTTAGCTGGTGGAGCTGTCTAAGGCTCAAGATATAGAAGCAGGGGATGGCACCACATCAGTAGTCATCATTGCTGGCTCCCTCTTAGATTCGTGTACCAAGCTTCTTCAGAAAGGTGGGTAGGATGTACTTTATTACTGAATAAAGAAAAGTTTAAAAGAACAAACTTTAGGAAAAGCCAAGTTATTCATAAGTAATACGGGATTTAAGATTTAATTTGGGATAACTAATCTTTTTACCAAGAATTTTTTAAAGTTTTAGATTTTGCTATATTTATAATAGAAACTAGAAGAAATTTTCCTTTGGCTGCTGATATTTGCTGGGCTCCTTTTTGAATGGAACTCAGTTGTTGTTCAAAAATGAGTGGTAGAGGCCGGACATGGTGGCTCAACGCCTGTAATCCCAGCACTTTAGGAGACCGAGGTGGGTGGATCCCCTGAGGTCAGGAGTTCAAGACCAGCCTGACCAACATAGTGAAACCCTGTCTCTACTAAATACAAAAAATTAGCCAGGCATGGTGGCACATGCCTGTAATCCCAGCTAAGGCAAGAGAATCGCTTGAACCCAGGAGGCGGAGGTTGCAGTGAGCCAGGATCATGCCATCGCACTCCAGCCTGGGCAACAAGAGTGAACTCTGTCTCAAAAAAAAAAAAAAAAAAAGAGTGGTAGAAATATTACTAATCTTAGACTCTTATACAAGTAAGAAGATTTGGGAGAGAAAGTCAGGATTGTCCTTGCTTTAGTAAATGGTATTTAATTATAGTAGTGACTCTCCAATCACTTACTCTACTTATTATGTAGATTTGTGATATTTTTAAAAGTATCGGCCAGGTGTGGTGACCTTGTAATCCCCGGCACTTTGGGAGGTTGAGGCTGGCAGATCAGTTGAGCCCAAAGAGTTGAGACCAGACTGGGC
>NW_012103221.1:2328548-2330111 GCF_000951045.1 Mandrillus leucophaeus
ACGGGGTTTCACCGGGTTAGCCAGGATGGTCTTGATCTCCTGACCTCGTGATCCACCCGTCTCGGCCTCCCAAAGTGCTGGGATTACAGGTTTGAGCCACCGCGCCCAGCCCTATTTTACTTCTTTTACCTTATACTTGTCCATGGCAACTTGGCATACACTTGAGGAATGAGGAGATTAAAAACATAAACCTGTTGTCAAGTCATATGAGCAAAAACAAATGCATTAGAAATAAATTTCTATCAGGCCGGGCGTAGTGGCTCATGCCTGGGATCCCAGCACTTTGGGAGGCTGAGGCAGGTGGATCACCTGAGGTCAGGAGTTCGACACCAACCTGGCCAACATCATGAAACCCCATCTCTACTAAAAATACAAAAATTGGCTGGGGATGCTGGTGCATGCCTTTAATTTCAGCTACTTGGGAGGCAGTGACAGGAGAATTGCTTGAACTCGGGAGGTAGAGGTTACAATGAGCCGAGATCGCACCACTTGACTCCAGCTTGGGTGACAGTAAAATTCCATCTCAAAAAAAAAAAAGAAACTTCTATCAAAAAAATCCCTTTGGGTTATGTAAAGATGGCTTTTAAAAAACTTTTTCGAATTTATGTATAATAGAAACAACCTGGAATAGGCAAAATATCCAATGATAGGAAAATGTTTAAACAAATAGTATACCACAGCATGTTAATCGTACAGCCATTAAAAATTGTTCATGAAGATTTTTATAGTGGGGAAAAACACTAATGAAACATTACATGAAAAACAAAAGATAAAATTATATATTGTGAGCTTACTTAAAAAATAGAAAATGATTGGAAATAAACCAACATACTACATACAAATACTAATGGTCTTTGCTTCAAAAATATTCAGTTGACACATTTTAATTTCTTCTTTCTGTATTTTCCAAATTTTGTATAATTACCACATACTATTTTACAACAAAAAAATTTTGTTATCCAGAAGTGACAAGTCTATATGTAATATTGCTATTAAAATGTTGGAAAAAAATGATAATTTATTATAGGAAAATAAGCATCTTATTTGGAACATAAAATAAAGCATTGTTAAATAAAACAAAACTTAGAAGTTTTGCTGTTTTCTTGGATGGTCCTGAGGCTTCATACGTTGTGCCATCCACCAATTAGGAAAAGATGGCTTTTTAATGAATCAGATTATACTTATAAGGGGTCTATTCAAATAAACTTGGCAAAAGACTCTTAAGTTGATACTCTGAGGCTGGGAATGGTGATTCATGCTTGTAATCTCAGCACTTTGGGAGACTGAAGCAGGAGGATTGTTTGAGCCCAGGAGTTCGAGAGCTTTCTAGGCAACATAATGGGACCCCACCTCTGTAAAAAACAAAACAAAAAACAAAACTGTTTTTAAAAAAAGTAGCCACATGTGTTAGCATGCACCTATAGCCCCAGCTACTTGGGAGACTGAAACAGGAGGATCTCTTGAGCCCAGGAGGTGGAGGCTGTAGTGGGCCATGATCACACTGCTGTACTCCAGCCTGGGTGACAGAGTGAGACCCTGTCTCAAAAAAAAAAAAAAAAAAAA
>NW_012103221.1:2334791-2336608 GCF_000951045.1 Mandrillus leucophaeus
TTTTTGAGACGAAGTTTCGCCCTTGTTGTCCAGGCAATGGCATGATCTTGGCTCACCGCGACCCCCGCCTCCCAGGTTCGAGCGATTCTCCTGCCTCAGCCTCCCTAGTAGCTGGGATTATAGGCATGTGCCACCACGCCCGGCTAATTCTGTATTTTCAGTAGAGATGGGGTTTCTCCATGGGTCAGACTGGTCTTGAACTCTCCACTTTAGGTGATCAGCTTGCCTCGGCCTCCCAAAGTGCTGGGATTACAGGCATGAGTCACCGTGCCCAGCCTGTTATTGCATATTCTTAAATTATTATGCTAATGTAAGGGAAGATAATTTAAAATTCAGTACTTTGCAAACAAATTAACTTCTCTATTTTGAAATATAAAAGTTTAATGAAACTGTTAAGGTGTCACACTGAAATACAACTTTAAAATTTTTTTCTAGATTCAAGATGGAAAAGGTGATGTAACCATTACAAATGATGGTGCTACCATTCTGAAACAAATGCAAGTGTTACATCCAGCAGCCAGAATGGTAAGTATAATTTTAGGTGAGTCTTTTTTTTTTTTTTTTTTTTGAGACAGAGTCTTGCTCTGTCACCCGGGCTGGAATGCCATGGTGCAGTCTCAACCCACTGCAGCCTCCACCTCCTGAATTCAAGCAATTCTCCTGCCTTAGCCTGCTGAGTAGCTGGGATGACAGGTACGCACCACCACGCCTGGCTAGTTTTTATATTTTTAGTAGAGACGGGTTTCGCCATGTTGGTCAGGCTGGTCTCAAACTCCTGACCTTATAATCCACCTGCCTCGGCCTCCCAAAGTGCTGGGATTATAGGCATGAGCCACCGCGCCTGGCTAGGTGAGTCTTCTTTTTTGAGTGTATTTGATATTTGGTAAACAGTTAAATTTATTTGTTTGATCACGTATTTAAGCACAATTAACACTTTTTGTGCTAAACAGGCATATTTTTAGGATACATTTTGTGCCTAACATTGTGCTTTTTGATGTGAGGTGATGATAAAACACAAATCAAGCCAGGCATGGTGGTGCATACCTTTAGTCCCAGCCACTCCTTAGGCTGACATGGGAGGATTGTTTGAGCTCAAGAGTTTGTGGCTGCAGTGAGCTATAATCACACCACCACACTCCATTCTGGATGACAGAGTGAAACCCCAGGGAAAAGAAAAAAAAACAGCTGGGCACAGTGGCTCACACCTGTAATCCCGGCACTTTGGGAAGCCAAGGTGGGAGGATTGCTTGAGCTCAGGAGTTTGAGACCAGCTTGGCCAACATAGTGAGACCTTGTGTCTACTGAAAACACAAAAAATAATAGCTGGGTGTGGTGGTGCGCACCTGTGGTTTCAGCTACCCGGGAGGCTGAGGTGGGAGAATCACTTGAGTCCAGGGGCAGAGGTTGTAGTGAGCTTGATTGGGCCACTGCACTCCAGCCTGGGTGACAAAGTGAGACCCTGTCTCAAAAAAAAAACCAAACCAAAACAAAACACAAGTCACCTTATACTTGTCCATGGAAATGAGTATTTTTCCTCTCAAATGATTATTGTGTTCTTATTAGAATATGGTGCATAACAGTTCACATGTCCACAGAAGAAAATGCATTGTCTAAAAATAATCTGCTGGAAACAGTAATTATTTTACTTCTTTTTTTTTTTTTGAGACAGAGCCTCGCTCTGTCGCCCAGGCTGGAGTGCAGTGGCCGGATCTCAGCTCACCGCAAGCTCCGCCTCCTGGGTTTATGCCATTCTCCTGCCTCAGCCTCCTGAGCAGCTGGGACTACAGGCGCCTGCCACCTTGCCTGGCTAGTTTTTT
>NW_012103221.1:2342743-2352548 GCF_000951045.1 Mandrillus leucophaeus
AAAAAAAAAAAAAAAGCCAGGTGTGGTGGCATGTGTCAGTAGTCCCAGCTACTCAGGAGGCTAAGGTGGGAGGATCACTTGAGCCTGGGAGGTTGAGGCTATAGTGAGCTAAGATCAGGCCGCTGCACTCCAGCCTGGGTGACCGAGTGAGACCCTGTCTCCCAAAAAAAAAAAAGTATAAAATTTGGCTTTAGTCTTAAGTATTAATAAGTATGTAATCTATTTTAAATTGGATGGAAGTAAATTATTAGTCATTGTTAGCAGGTTACTGAAGCCACTATTAAGAATAGTTAAATTTGTGCTTGCTTTGACATTAATGAATAGAAAATTTTTAAGTCATGTCAAATGTGTAGTTTACCTGTTTTAATTAAATAACTAGACTTTCACAAATGACAGGGATTCATCCAACCATCATTTCTGAGTCATTCCAGAAGGCCCTGGAAAAGGGCATTGAAATCTTGACTGACATGTCTCGACCTGTGGAACTGAGTGACAGAGAAACTTTGTTAAATAGTGCAACCACTTCACTGAACTCAAAGGTGAGGCAAGCACTAACAGATAGTTGTCAAATTAATGTGTGTTACTCTGTGATTCTTGATGCTATACAGTACATAAATAGTAAGTTTCAAGAGTGACTAGGTAACTGTTATAATCTGTGTAATTGAATTGATTTAAGATTAAGAGAGGAAACGAGCCATAAGGCTAACAAAGGAGTTGGAATATTTAATATATACTATATCCATATCCACTTTTCTGTTTAATGCATTGTAACAGTGTTTTGGTAAAGCTAGATACTTTAATTTGCCTATAAGAAACCTTTTCCTCTGCCAGATCAGAAAGACTGCCATAGGTCTCTGGCAGTATAGCTAATTTTTATTGAATACTTTATATGGTGGGCATTGTGATAAGTTTTTTACATTTATTATCCTCTTCAAGGCCCTCAGTCATATCCCCATTTTATAGATGAAGAGAGTAGATCTAGAGAAGTAACTTATCCAAGGACCGCTAACAGAAAGAGCTGAGATTTGAACCCAGGACACGCTACTTACCGTGGTCCATCCCTTAACTAATACATATGCTGCTTTTCTTATTTACCAAGCTTAAAGCAGTGTTGTACTTTTAAATTTCTGTGGAATTCATGTCACTTGTTTTCTGTAATGTCCTGTGTTTGTCCTGTCCATCCCCTAATCTTTTTTCCTTTTAAAAATCAGTATTAAGTCCATACATTGATTTTGTTTGAATGTTAGATGGTGTTAGGGACACTAAGTGATACTGTTGGATGTCCCCAGAACTGATATAGATAGTATAGCTAAATGGTTACAAGCACTAGTCATTGAGTCTAGACTGCTTGTGTTTGTTCAATGCTGACTTCACCACTTAACTACGCTGTTAGTTTGGCCAAAATGACTTGACCTCTTGGCTTCAGTTTCTCCATCTGAAGATTGAATGAGTTAATATGTAAAGTTCTGTTAATATGTAAAGACCACTGCCTGGCATGTGTTAAGTGATTGATAAATGTTAGCAATTTTTATCAACCCCTCATCAGGAATGTACATACATAACATTGATGCCTCATCACACATTGATTTTAGATAAGAAATATTGACGTAAAATTAAATTTATGCTTTTTGGATTTCCTGTAAAACTTTGATATTCTACAGTCCTGGCTATTATATTAATAAAAGAAAAAAGCAAGCATACATGTTTTTATTTTGTGCCCCTGGTGACAACCTGAATGGAAAAGACAGTTTATGGACTGTCTTCTTGTGGGTGTTTCCCTCTTCGCACGCACACCCTACTGCAAAAATTATTAGAGCCCTTCTTAAGTATATTTGTCATTGAAAAATTAGGACTTTTTCTACTGTGAAGGTAACTTTTTTTTTTTTAAATAATTCTAGGTTGTTTCTCAGTATTCAAGTCTGCTTTCTCCAATGAGTGTAAATGCAGTGATGAAAGTGATTGACCCAGCCACAGCCACCAGTGTAGATCTTAGAGATATTAAAATAGTTAAGAAGCTTGGGTAAGCATCTCTAATTGCAACTTGAAAAAAAATTTGAAAATGAGCATAAGATTGCCGAAAATAAATAAGTTACAAACACCTAGATGAAGGTCACAAAGCTCTCTTTTCTCTTTCTGGTTTTGTTTTCATGAGAACTTGTATTAGTAAGTGGATCTCAAGATTTTGTTTATATTACTTTATGATAATAAGACAGCAGTGGATCAAAGAGATCCAGTAATGGGGCAATAGTAAATGTGAGGCTGAATCACATTTTATTGGACTGATGACTTTTAATCTGTTAACAATCTATTAAATGTACAGATGTCCACTCCCTCTTAACTTCCCCTCTTTGTTTTTTTCTTAGTGGGACAATTGATGACTGTGAGTTGGTGGAAGGGCTGGTTCTCACCCAAAAAGTGTCAAATTCTGGCATAACCAGAGTTGAAAAGGCCAAGATTGGGCTTATTCAGTTTTGCTTATCTGCTCCCAAAACAGATGTAAGTAGAATCCAAATGAAATTGGTTCTGTGTTTAACTTTTTAATAACTCAAGCATTTCTTTATTAAAAATAGAAAATACTTCTAGTGATTTAAAGCATAGATCTCAAAAGAATTACTAGAATTGAGACAAAAATAGAAATTGTTGGTGCTACAAGTGGCAAGTCTACATCCTCAATTTGGATATTGAAATTGAGAACTAGCCGATTGCAGCGATGCCTGTAGTCCCAGCTCCTCGGGAAATTTAAGCAGAAAAATTGCTTGAACCTAGGAGTTTGAGGCTGCAGTGTGCTATTCCATCACCTGTGAATCAGTCCCTGCACTTCACTCCAGCCGGGGCAACATAGTGGGACCCCATCTTTTCATCATTGTTAATTTGCAAATTCACACAGATTAGAGAGGGACTCCATCTTTTAGAAACAACTAGGATACCCATTTTATATTTTTTGGTTATAAAAAATGTACCTGCAAAAAAGTAAGATGCCATTGTATTTAGTTGAAAGTAAGACTGAAATTTGGGGTATGTATCTTATCCAGACTCTCTTCTATGCATGTCTGTATAATTTATTGCTTGGTATAGTTTTGGTTGAATTTATACAGTACATAGTATTTTCACTTAAAATTCTACTTTTAAAGTTAAAATATCTTACAATGCAAATTATGATGTTTTTTCTAAACAGATGGATAATCAAATAGTGGTTTCTGACTATGCCCAGATGGACCGAGTGCTGCGAGAAGAGAGAGCCTATATTTTAAATTTAGTGAAGCAAATTAAAAAAACAGGATGTAATGTCCTTCTCATACAGAAGTCTATTCTAAGGTGTGGGACTATTTATTTTGTTCATCCCTTAATAATTTTGAATCTCCACTAGCAGTTTATTTTTTCTGATAAAATATTTGATTTAATCACTTACTCTAAATTCGTATTTTTTAAGGGACAACTCTTAGGTGAAACGAAATAGAGAATTTTTGTTTTAAAAGCACAGAGATAAAATGTTAGGTCTCAATATTGTACCATCATTTGCTCAGACCAAGGGAAACAAATGGTATAAGTTCAGTTAAGATGTCTAGGAAAGGCACTTTAAAGAAATATATGACTTGTAAATTTAAAACAATAAAGGTATAATTTTGTTTTTTTGTGTTTTTTTTGTTTGAGACGGAGTCTGGCCTGTGGCCCAGGCTGGAGTGCAGTGGCGCGGTGTCGGCTCACTACAAGCTCCGCCTCCCGAGTTCATGCCATTCTCCTGCCTCAGCCTCCAGAGTAGCTGGGACTACAGGTGCCCGCCACCACGCCCGGCTAGTTTTTTTGTATTTTTTTAGTAGAGACAGGGTTTCACCATGTTAGCCAGGGTGATGTTGATCTCCTGACCTCGTGATCTGCCCACCTCGGCCTCCCAAAGTGCTGGGATTACAGGCGTGAGCCACCGTGCCCAGCCTCTAATAGCAATTTTTATAGAAACATTTGAGTTGGGTAAACCACCAGAAATCTACATTTTAACTGGAGTTTTGCTCTTGTTGCCCAGGCTGGAATGCAATGGTGCAGTCTTGGCTCACTGCAACCTCCGCCTCCTGGGTTCAAGCAAGTCTCCTGCCTCAGCCTCCCGAGTAGTTGGGATTACAGGCATGCACCACCACACCCGACTAATTTTGTATTTTTAGTAGAGGCGGGGTTTCTCTGTTAGTCAGGCTGGTCTCAAACTCCCAACTTCAGGTAATCCACCAGCCTCGGCCTCCCAAAGTGCTGGGATTACAGGCATGAGCCACCACGCCCGGCTCTATCCTCCCTTTTAAATGTGGGATATATAATCTTTCCTAGACCAAGGTCCTAAACATCAAGCCTTGTTCTTTTAAAAACCAAGTTTGTTGCAGAATTAATTACCTGGTTAAAAGTGGAATTTATTTAAAGGTCTGTGCAATTGCTTGCCTTGTCACGGGCATGTGCCACCATGCCTGGCTAATTTTTGTCTTTTTAGTGGAGACGAGGTTTTATCATGTTGGTCAGGCTGGTCTTGAACTCCTGACCTCGTGATCCACCTGCGTTGGCTTCCCAAAGTGCTGGCATTACAGACGTGAGCCACTGTGCCTGGGCAGTATTTTTTCCTAATAGACACATTCCTATTTATTAATATGCCAGAATGTACTGTGGGTGTTCATTTTATATAGTCTTTGATTGAAGACTCAGAAGACTTGGTTCTAATCCCAATCATAATAGCTACTGACCTTGAGTAAATTGCCCCCCAATATACAAATTATACAGATGAGCAAATTGCCTATACAGTTTGTTCATCTGTATAATAGAGATAGTAGTAATATCTACCTTTCTAGTATCACAGAGTTGTTAGATTATTCACAGTTCATGGGGAAGTGTAAATTTGTGGAGTCTGATTAATACTTCTAAATTCATGAAGTATTAATAAGTTTTAATTTACCAAGATGTGCTCATTTTTAAAGAAAAATGAGGTCAGGCACTGTGGCTCACACCTGTAATCCCAGCACTTTGTGGGGCTGAGGTGGGAGGATCTCTTGAGCCCTGAGTTCGAGACCAGCCTGGGCAACATAGGGAGACCCTGTCTCTGGTAAATAAATGGGCCAGGTGTGGTGGCTTATGCCTGTAATCCCAGCACTTTAGGAGGCCAAGGCATGTGAATCATCTGAAGTCAGGAGTTCGAGATCAGCCTGGCCAACGTGGTAAAACCCCGTCTCTACTAAAAATACAAAAATTAGCCAGGTGTGGTGGCAGGAGCCTGTACACTTGGGAGACTGAGGCAGGAGAATCGCTTGAACCCAGGAGGTGGGGGTTGCAATGAGCTGAGATCGTGCCATTGCACGCCAGCCTGGGCAACAAGAGTGAAATTCCATCTCAAAAATATATATATAAAAATAAATGGGGAAAAAATAGTGACCTAGTTATTTTGTGTATGTTATTAGTGTCATTGGGGACAGAGTACATTTTAATACTGGAATTGTACTAAAATGTTCTTAGAACTGGGAATCTTAATTTTGACCTTATGAACTTAGTAAACTAAAGCATTTTTCTTCAGGAATAATGATTGGTCATTTAAGAAACAGTAATTAAAACCTTAAAGGCATTTGAAGAGCAAAATTTTTCTTTTAACCTAGCATTGACATAATCACTGATTTTGTATTTTAGAGATGCTCTTAGTGATCTTGCATTACACTTTTTGAACAAAATGAAGATTATGGTGATTAAGGATATTGAAAGAGAAGACATTGAATTTATTTGTAAGGTAAAACATCAACATCTGTATTTGTGGAAAATGTCTAATAATCAGATAAATGTTGCCTTAATTTGTGGATTTGACTTTTTTTCCCAGACAATTGGAACCAAGCCAGTTGCTCATATCGACCAATTTACTGCTGACATGCTGGGTTCTGCCGAGTTAGCTGAGGAGGTCAATTTAAATGGTTCTGGCAAACTGCTCAAGGTAACAATATTACATTTAAATTTTTATTTGCTTAGTTTTCGGTGTGGGTTTTTTTTAACCCTTCAGATACTTAATTTGGAATTTGTTTACTGAAGATTACAGGTTGTGCCAGCCCTGGAAAAACAGTTACAATTGTTGTTCGTGGTTCTAACAAACTGGTGATTGAAGAAGCAGAGCGCTCCATTCATGATGCCCTATGTGTTATTCGTTGTTTAGTGAAGAAGAGGTAATGTCAGTGTTACATTATTAAGTAACGTTTTGAACATTAAAACTACTGTATTCTGTTTTTTAAGATATAAATAGTAAATTATTAAAATTTTCTGTTGGATAAAATAAGCTGAAAATATATTTGTGAATTTCAGGGCTCTTATTGCAGGAGGTGGTGCTCCAGAAATAGAGTTGGCCCTACGATTAACTGAATATTCACGAACACTGAGTGGTATGGAATCCTACTGCGTTCGTGCTTTTGCAGATGCTATGGAGGTCATTCCATCTACATTAGCTGAAAATGCCGGCCTGAATCCCATTTCTACAGTAACAGAACTGAGAAACCGGCATGCCCAGGGAGAAAAAACTTCAGGCATTAATGTCCGAAAGGTAATCATTTACTCTCTAATGTAGAAAATGTTGATTAGTATAAAATATTAAAAGCTTTGTAGTCATCTGTTGAATGGAAAGCTCTATAATGAAAAGCATAATCTTGGATTTAAATATGAGTCCTGCTGCAGGTTAATTAATCTATGCCATTGAGTGAGAAGGAAGGTGGTGACATCTTAGGGGGAAGTATTATTTGTTCACTAAATCTGCCACTTACTAACTTTTAGCAAGTTACTTAGTCTGGTCCTCAGTTTCCTCAGGTGTAAAAACAGAGATGATTAATAGTTCCCTCATAGGCCTGTTGTGAGAATTAAATGCATTTCTAGTTAACAAGCTCTTAGGTAAATGCTTGGCATATACTAAAGACTATAAAAAATCATTGCTCTAGTTAGCATGAGCTAGTGTAGTTATGTAAGGTAATCACGTAGTAATAATACCGCTTTTTTTATTGATGTTTTGTTGAGACAGATAATAAATACATGATGGGAAAGAACTGACAATCCAACATTATATTTTCTGTATGGTACAGAACTCCAAAGGATGGAACTGTCTGTTTAGGGAAGGCTTTATGAAGATTCATTTTTGGTTGGTAGGGGATGAGGAAAAACAGATGGGTAAGCAGTGGTTTTACAGGTGAGAAGGACCAAGTAGTTCTTCACCTGTGTAGAGCTGGGATTATATATTAAAGATAATAGTGGGCTTTAAGGTTGGAAAGATCAGATAAAAGCTATTAATAGGCTGGACGTGGTGGCTCACGCCTGTAATCCCAGCTCTTTGGGAGGCTGAGGTGGGCACATCACCTGAGGGCAGGAATTTGAGACCAGCCTGGCCAACATGGCGAAACCCTGTCTCTGCTAAAAATACAAAAAAAAAAAATTAGCCAAAGTGGCAGGCTTCTTTATTCCCAGCTACACGGGTGGCTGAGTCAGGAGAATTGCTTGAACCAGGGAGGCGGAGGTTGCAGTGAGCCAACATCACACCATTGCACTCCAGCCTGCACAACAGGACGAGACTCCGTCTCAAAAAAAAAAAAAAAAAAAAAAGCTATTAATAGAATGAGGAGGCCCTTGATTATTGAGCCAGCCATTTTTTTTTTCCTTCCCGTAGTTGGGATCCACTAAAGTGTTTTTTGTTTGTTTTTTCTTTGGAGACGGAATCTTGGTCTGTTACCCAGGCTGGAGTGCAGTAGCACTGCCTCAGCTCACTGCAACCTTCTCCCAGGTTCAAGCAATTCTCCTGCCTCAGCCTCCCGCGTAGCTGGGACTACAGGCGTCCGCCACCACGCCGGGCTAATTTTTTTGTATTTTTTAGTAGAGACGGGGTTTCACTGTGTTGCCCAGGCTGGTTTTGAACTTCTGAGCCCAGGCAATTCGCCTGCCTCAGCCTTCCAAAGTGCTAGGATTATAGGCGTGAGCCACCGCGCGGCCTAAAGATTATGAGGCTAAGGACATGAGTATTTTAAGAAGAGAAGACTGGAAGCAAGGATGCCTGTTAGAGGCCATCAGGAATAATCCTGGGATAAAGGGAAGTAGGATGGTTCAATGAAGAATTTAAGGTGGGAAATATGAGACTCTAGACCGGTGTTGGTCTAATTAAGAATTAAAATTCAGAGATGATTTCAACATTAAACATAAATGTTTTGTTTGTTTTGTTTTTTTGAGACAGAGTCTCACTGTCACCCAGGCTGGAGTGCAGTGGCGCGATCTTGGCTCACTGCACCCTCCGCCTCCTGGGTTCAAGCCATTCTCTTGCCTCAGCCTCCCGAGTAGTTGGGGCTGCAGGCGCTTGCCCCCACGCCTGGCTAATTTTTTGTATTTTTAGTAGAGACAGTGTTTCATTATGTTGGCCAGGATGGTCTCAATCTCCTGACCTCGTGATCTGCCTGCCTTTGTTTCCCAAAGTGCTGGAATTATAGGCGTGAGCCACTGTGCCAAACCAAGATACCGTAATTTTTAACTATGATCATAATTTTTAACTGTGATCATTTTGCTAATTTTGCCAACATTTAAAAATAAGTGGCAGCGGCCGGGCGCGGTGGCTCAAGCCTGTAATCCCAGCGCTTTGGGAGGCCGAGATGGGCGGATCACGAGGTCAGGAGATCGAGACCATCCTGGCTAACACGGTGAAACCCCGTCTCTACTAAAAAATACAAAAAAAACTAGCCGGGCGAGGTGGCGGGCGCCTGTAGTCCCCACCTACAGAGGGAGGCTGAGGCAGGAGAATGGCATGAACCCGGGTGGCGGAGCTTGCAGTGAGCTGAGATCCGGCCACTGCAGTCCAGCCTGGGCGACAGAGCAAGACTCTGTCTCAAAAAATAAAAAAAATAAAAAAAAATAAGTGGCAGGGTGCAGCGGGTCACACCTGTAATCCCAGCACTTTGGGAGGCCAAGACAGGCTGATCATGAGATCAGGAGATCGAGACCGTCCTGGCTAACATGGTGAAACACTATCTCTACTAAAAATACAGAAAATTAGCCGGGCGTGGTGGTGGGCACCTATAGTCCCAGCTAGGCCGAGGCAGAATGGCGTGAACCCGGGAGGTGGAGCTTCCAGTGAGCCGAGATTGCGCTACTGCATTCCAGCCTGGGCAACAGAGCGAGACTCCAACTTAAAAAAAAAAAAAGTGATACTTAGAAGTTGTTTGTGAGTTAGGATTGGGTGACTATAGCATTAATTCAGTTTTTCCAAATTTTAGTTGAAATAACATCCCGCAGTGTAGAGAAGGGCTTAGTAGAGTATCATATTCTAATCTGTCTAGACAAAGGGAAAACTAGATTTAGGTCTTGAGGTACACTGGTAACCACGTGGCTGCTGATATATATTATTAAAGACACTAAAAGCAACTTCTGATTTGATTTGCAGGGTGGTATTTCCAACATTTTGGAGGAACTGGTTGTCCAGCCTCTGTTAGTGTCAGTCAGTGCTCTGACTCTTGCAACTGAAACTGTTCGGAGCATTCTGAAAATCGATGATGTGGTAAGTGTTTCCAGGTTGCACATTTTCTTAGGAGGTCAAAAAGGCATATATTTTTTAAAGGTTTTTTGTTGTTGGTTGGTTGGTTGGTTGGTTTTTTTGAGACAGAGTTTTGCTCTGTTGCCCAGGCTGGAGCACAGTGCCACGATCTTGGCTCACTACAACCTCCGCCTCTGGGATTCAAGTGATTCTCCTGTCTCAGCCTCCTGAGTAGCTGGGATTACAGGTGTAAGCCACCACGCCTGGCCATTGTTTTTTAAAGGTTTTGCTTTTTTTTTTTTTTTTTTTTTTTTT
>NW_012103221.1:2352598-2392544 GCF_000951045.1 Mandrillus leucophaeus
CGCCCAAGCTGTGGAGTGCAGTGGCACGATCTCGGCTCACTGCAACCTCCGCCTCCTGGGTTCAAGCAATTCTCCTGCCTCAGCCTCCCACCTCCCAAGTAGCTGGGATTATAGGCATGTGCCACCACACCTGGCTAATTTTTGTATTTTTAGTAGAGATGGGGTTTCACCATGTTGGTCAGGCTGGTCTTGAACTTCTGACCTTGTGATCTGCCTGCCTTGGCCTCCCAAAGTGTTGGGATTACAGGCATGAGCCACCGTGCCCGGCCAGGTTTTTACTTTTGATAAATGTTTGCTAGTCATCAAGGTGACAGCAGTTCTTAATACAGTTTTTCCTTTTATTAATTGCCTTAAACATTTTCCAGCCTTAAAATTCTGTCTGGTTTTGAAATCTAAGTTTTTCTCTTATCAGGTAAACACTCGATAATCTGGATAACTGACTAGCACCATTATGGTCACCAGTATTGCTGCTGGCGTGGAAGAAGATCACCTTGGTGTTCCTTGTTTGGAAGATTATTTCCTCTGAATTTTTGGGCTTGGTCTTCCAGTTGGCATTTGCCTGAAGTTGTATTGAAACAATTTAATGAAAATATTAAATATTTGGTTTCAAAAGGCAGATTGATTTATCTTCTCCCAACATTCTGTTATTTCTGATACTTTTGAAAAACTAATAAAAGAAGCATAAAAAATAAGTTTACATGTTGAGAAAAAAGATGGCCCAGTATGCTCAACACTGATAAATGCTCATTGGCATTAAAAACTACCAACATGTAAATATATATATATGCTGTCTTAAAAGTGAATGATATTAGTGGCACCTCTCTGAACCTACTCTGGCTTGGGAGACTGCCAAATTTAAAAAGAAATAATGTTACAGAAAGAAAATTGAAAAATGAAAGCCTGCTTTTATCCTATCCTAATCCCTTTTCCCAGTAATAATGACTGCTGTGTTGGATTCCTTCTGCAAATACAAGTGTATACATATATGTAGCAAATCTTACTTATACAAAAGGGATTCTTAACTAATGTCTTGTTTCATTGGTTTTAAACATCTTGATTGCCACTGTCCTGATCTAAGCAACAGTGTCATCTCACCATGAAGAGGTCAAATCTGTAACTAGTCTCTTCCCTTTAGGCACTTTCCCGTCTGTCTGTTTTGCACACATTGAAGTCTAGTGATTATTTTTTTAGAGAAAAGCTTGTCACCCAGGCTGGAGTGCAGTGGTATGATCATAGGTTACTGCAGCCTTGAACTCCTGGACTTGAGCTAAGAATAAAGAATCCTGCTTTATTCTTTTAAATAGCTACAGCTACAGGTGTGTGCCACCATCCCCCCGTTTTGTTTTGTTTTTTTCCAGAAGCAGGATCTCACTATGTTGCCCAGGCTGGTTTTGAACTCCTGGCCTCAAACAGTCCTGCCTTGGTCTTCTAAAGCCCTGGGATTAAAGGCAGTTAGTCAAGCACTCCTTTTGTAAAAGCTTTCATGCCTTTGAGTAAAGGCTAGACCTTTTAAGGTGGATCACAAGTTTGGCCTACACAATCTGGTATTTCAGCTACCATCTCCTTGGGTATTTCACAAGGAGTGTCATGAAAGCACCTGGGCCCCTTTCTAGCATTGTGGAGAAAGAATTTCGACCAAACAGTCTGAAGCTCCTTTTGTATTCATCACAGAACTGGAATAACTAACTTGGTAAGTGTCTAATATTTTTAGATAAAGATTTCTGTATTATCTGGAATTCAGTATTTCAATTTATTCTTCCTTTTGATAATTAAGAACGTGTGAAAAATGTTAATTCTAGCTGCCGTAAAACAGTTGAATCAGGTATACCTTAAAATCGTAAGTCAAAATACTTACCTAATCCATATTTAAACATTTGTCACTCACTCAGCATAAGATGTTTTTCAGTGGCAGTGCCTTGCCATGTTGCCTTGGCAGGAGTGTGGTGGCTATTCATGGGCAAAGATCATAGCTCACTATAACCTCAAACTCCTGGGCTCAAGTTATCCTGCCACAGCCTCCCAAGTAACTAGCAATACAGGCCTGTGCCACTGCATCCAGATAGCAGAAAAGTTTTTTGTTGTTTTTTTGAGACGGAGTCTCTCTGTCACCCAGGCTGGAGTGCAGTGGCGCCATCTTGGCTTACCACAACCTCCGCCTCCCAGGTTTAAAGGAATTCTCCTGCCCCAGTCTCCTGAGTAGCTGGGATTATAGGTGCACACTACCACACCTGGCTAGTTTTTGTATTTCTAGTAGAGATGGGGTTTTACCACGTTGGCTAGGCTGGTCTTGAACTGACCTCGTGATCCGCGCATCTTGGCTTCCCAAAGTGCTGGGATTACAGGCATGAGCCACCATGCCTAGCCAAGTGCTTTTATGTGTTTTGAGACAGGGTCTTGCTCTTTTGCCCAGGCTGGAGCACAGTGGCACAACTACGGCTCACTGTGGCCTCAACTTTCCAAGGCTCAAGCATTCCTTCCACCTCAGCCTCCCTAGTGGCTGGGACTACAGGCACACACTACCATGTCTGGCTAGTTTTTGTATTTTTTTTGTAGAGATGAGGTCTCGCTGTATTAGCCAGGCTGGTGTTGAATTCCTAGGCTCAAGCTATCCTTGCCTTGGCTTCCCCAAGTGCTAGGATTATAGGCGTGAGCCACAATGCCCAGCCTAACAGCACAAAGCTTTTTGTTCTTAGGTTATGCCTAAATAATACAAATAGTTTATATAACAACATTTTTAAAAGAGGATTCTTCCAGTCGGGTGCGGTCACTCATGCCTGTAATCCCAGCACTTTGGGAGGCCGAGGCAGGTGGATCACGAGGTCAGGAGTTTGAGACCAGTGTGGCCAACATGGTGAAACCCCGTCTCTACTAAAGGTACACAATCTGGTATTTCAGCTACCATCTCCTTGGGTATTTCACAAGGAGTGTCGTACCTTTGTACCTTTCTACTAAAGGTACAAAAAAAAAAAAATAGCTGGGTGTGGTGGCAGGCACCTGTAATCCCAGCTACTCGGGAGGTTTGAAGAGTAGAATGAACATTGTATTACCCTCCACTTAGATTTAGCTAGTAATTGACTTGTTATATAGTTATGTAACAAATAGAAGTCATTGCAGTTTGAGGCAACACCCAAAAACTAGCACAAAGGGAACCTAATAAAAGTAAGTTTTACCCATGTTAAAGGGTTATGAAGTACTGTATTAATACATCCATCTCAAGGGAAAAAAAAAAGGAAAACAATTGTAAGAAAACAATTTTGTGATGTCCAACACCCAATCTGTGTTCAGATTTTTCTGACAGTCTCTAGAGCAAGGGTGTCCAATCTTTTGGCTTCCCTGGGCTGTGTTGGATGATGAAGAATTCTCTTGGGCCAAACCATAAAATACACTAATACTAAGAATAGCTGATGAGCTAAAATAAATAAATACATATATAATGCTTCAAGAAAATTTATGAATTTGTGTTGGGTCGCATTCAAAGCTGTCTTGGGCTGCCTGCGGCTTGTGGGCCGCGGGTTGGACAAGCTTGCTCTAGAGTGTCTTTTTTTTCCTTTTTTTTTTTTTTGAGACGGAGTTTAGCTCTTGTCGCCCAGGCTGGAGTGCAATGGCATGATCTCGGCTCACTGCAACCTCTGCCTCCTGGGTTTAAGCGATTCTCCTGCCTCAGCCTGCTGAGTAGCTGAGATTACAGGTGCCTGCCACCACACCTGGCTAGTTTTTGTATTTTTTGGTAGAGACGGGGTATCACCACGTTGGCCAGGCTGGTCTCGGACTCCTGACATCAGGTGATCCACCTGCTTCAGCCTCCCAAAGTGCTGTGATTACAGGCATGAGCCACCGCGCCTGCCTCAGAGTGTCTTTTCTACCTTGTGGGGTTTTTTTGTTTGGTTTGGTTTTGTTTTGTTTTTGAGACTTCTCGCTCTGTCACCCAGGCTGAAGTGCAGTGGTACAATCTCGGCTCATTGCAACCTTCACCACCCGGGTTCAAGTGATTCTGCCTCAGGCTCCTGAGTAGCTGGGATTACAGGCGTGTGCCACCACGCCTGGCTAATTTTTGTATTTTTAGTAGAAACGGGGTTTCACCATGTTGGTCAGGCTGGTCTCGAACTCCTGACCTCGTGATCTGCCTGCCTCAGCCTTCCAAAGTGCTGGGATTATAGGCATGAGCCACTGTGCCCAGCCCACCTTGTGTTTTAAACCAAGATTCATTTGGGGTTTACACATAGTATTTAGTTATGTCTTACGAGTTTCTAATCTACATTCACCCACTTTTTTGTCTAATGGCATTAGTTTTTTGATGAGTCCTAACTAGCTATTGTGTATCTGTCATCTGGATTCCCTCTTTCTTGTTTCTCTGTTTCCTGTAAAATAAAAAATTAGCTGTAAAGAGGCTTAGATTCAGATTAAACTTTTAGCAAGAATATTTCATAGGGGATACAGTATATGTTGCAGCACATCTGCCTTAGGGTTCTCCAGAGAAACAACCAATAGGATAAAGAAAAATATGTCTCTAGAAAGATTTATAATGCAGTATTAGATCACATAATTATGGAGGCCAAGAAATCCCACAATCTGCCATCTGCCAACTGGAGACCTAGGAAAGTTGGTGGTGTAGTTCAAAGACCTGAAAGCCAGAAAGACGACAGTGTAGATTTCTAGTCCAGATCTGAAGGCCTAAGAACTAGGAGCTCAGAAGGTAGATTTGTGTCCCAACTTAGCAAGAGAACAAGTTCAGCTTTCCTTCACCTTTTTCTTTTTTTTTTTTTTTTTTTTTTTGAGACAGTTTTGCTCTGTTGCTCAGGCTGAATTGCGATGGCACAATCTCGGCTCACTGCAACTTCCGCCTCCTGGGTTCAAGCAATTCTCATGCCTTGGCCTCCTGAGTAGCTAAGATTACAGGCACGTACCACCACATCCAGCTCATTTTTGTTTTTTGTTTTTTGTTTTTTTTTAGTAGAGACGGGATGTCACCATGTTGCCCAGGCTGGTCTTGAACTCCTGAACGCAGTTGGTCCACCTGCCTCAGCCTCCCAAAATACTGGGATTACAGGCGTGAGCCACCATGCCCAGCCTGAGCCCACGGTCAGCCACCTTTTTCTTAGCCTCTCAACAGATTGGATGATGCTCACCAACATTGAGGAGGGCTATCTGCTTTATTCAGTTCACCAATTCAAATGTTAATCTTCAGAAACATCTTCACAGACACTCCCAGAAATGTTTTAACCAAATACCATCCCTTGGCCAGGTTAACACATTAGGCATCATAAATCCACCCACTGTCAACTTGGCCATCATATACATCTTCTTAAACCATACTTAAACCTTCAAATAATGTAATAATGTGGTCATAAATCCAGCTGACATGATGCAACTATCCTGTGTAGGACCAAAAACACACTAACCCCTTCCTCAGAAGAAGAGTTAAAGTCACCGAGTGAAGTCTTACTCTTCTTGATACCCCATAACCCAAATACTGTAATACAAAAAATACACCTTAACGTTATTATGGGATAAGGAAATAATGAGAGGAAAGTATATGTGTATATATCCACATCCATACTCATGACAAATGAGGAACTACTCATGACAATTATAGCACTCGTTTCTGTAATGTGATTTTGGTTGTAGCTGTTATTGATAACTACCTTCTATTACATGCTCTGTTTTCCCTTTGTCTTCAGCAAGCACCTTGACTGTTAGTGGTCCTTTCCTCAGTGGGGTGATCCAAATCATTCTGAAGGGTCTGGGCCATTAGTAGTTCCACCTTAATTGGGCGGTTATTATTTTCCATTGGCCGTAATCACAGAGCATGGTAATACTAAGAGACAGCCTAAGGGATCTTCTGTATTCCAGACATGCTCTTCCTTTCCTCTATTGTGGAGAAGTAATTCAGTTTCCCCTTGGTAGTCAGTATCAGTCACCCCAGCCAGCACTGTAACTCCCTCCACATGTTCATTCAAAGGTGCATAAGGAGCCAAACAAGGCCAAGTGGCCAACTTAACTTTCCATTTCAGTGGAATCTTTGTTATGTCTCCTGGTGGAAGCATCCCTCCGTCTGGAACTAAGACCTCTACACCAGAAGAGCACAAAGTCACAAGAACAGGAAGCAAAAATTGTATTAGTGGGTCACTGGGTGTAGTAGTAAATGGTACCACTTCCATTTCCACCTCTTGATTCCTAGACCCATGAATTCTGGCTATGGGAGAACAACTGTATATTGGGTACTAATTCAGAGTATACAGCCTCTGGAGAATGTCCCAGCCCTGCAAAGTGTTGCCACCTAGCTGGCACTGTAATTGAGTCTTTAAAAAGCCATTCCGCTGTTCTTTAAAACCAGCTGTATCTCACGCCTGTAATCCCAGCACTTTGGGAGGCTGAGGCAGGTGGATCACAACGTCAAGAGATAGACACCACCCTGGCCAAGATGGTGAAACCCGTCTTTACTAAAAATACAAAAATTAGCCGAGCCTGGTGGCGCGTGCCTCTAGTCCCAGCTGCTCAGGAGGCTGAGGTAGGAGAATTGCTTGAACCTGGGAGGCGGAGGTTGCAGTGAGCCGAGATCGTGCCACTGCACTCCAGCCTGGCAACAGAGCGAGACTCCATCTCAAAAAAACAAACAAAAAAACAAACACACGAAAAAAAAAAAGCTGTATCAGAGTAGTGGGGAACACGGTAAGACCAGTGAATTGCATGGGGTTGGGCCCATGACCACTTTTTTTTTTTTTTTTTTTTAGCTGGTGTCTCACTATGTTGCCCAGGCTGGTCTAGAACCCATGGGCTCAAGCTATACCCCTTCCTGCTTTGTCCTCCCAAAGTGTTGGGATTACATGCATGAGCTAATGCACCCATAATCCCAGTGTAACCAAGATCTTTATTTTCAAAGTAGCCATTACTTTCTCAAATTTTCCATGTAACTTTTTCTCCTTTGTGTAATGTGTTAAGGAAGTAGCATCAAGATAAATCTAAAAGGGAGTTTTAGAAGGGAGAGAAGCAGCACAAGATAGGGGAAGAAGTGAAGCAATCTTAAGGTTTCCCCTGGAATCTGGCCTCAGCCTGATCCCATAAGGATCTCCCGGAGCATGGATGACAACATATAGTTGTCCCATCAGTATGCAAGGGGTAGCTTAAAAAATTTTTTTTGTAATAGCAAAAAACTGTAAACAACTCAATGTCTATATAGTAGAATGGTGAATCAGTGACTATTCAATTCATGTATAACCAACTCCTCCCTCAAACTTAGTGGCTTTAAACAACATTATTTCATATGATTTTGTGGGGCACCTAGACCCAGATGGGCAGTTATTCTGAGATCACTTATGTGGCTGCATTTAACTGGGAACATTTGGGGCTGGCATGTTCAAGATGTCTAGTTTTCAGCAAAAATTATGAGCCACACAAAGAAACAAGAAAGTATGGCTCATATGTGGAGGGAAAGAACAGTCAATATAAACTGTCCCTGAGGAAGCCCAGATGCTGTGCATATAATAGAGATTTTAAATCTGCTACTATAAATATGTTCAAAGAACTAAAGGAAACTAGGGTTAAAAACCTAACCAAATTATTTATGAGAATGATGTCTTGCAAAAAGAGAATATCAATAAAGAGATAGAAATTATAATTTAAAAAACAAAACTTCTGAAGTTGAAAAGTACAATAACTGACATGAAAAATCCACTGAAGGCACTCAGCAGATTTGAACTTGCGAAGAGAATCAGCACACTTGGAGGTAGGTCAACAGAGATGACCAGGTCTGAAGGAACAGGAAGAAAAAAGAATGAAGAAAAATGATCAAATCCTCAGAGATCTGTGGGACTCCCCATCAAGTGTTCCAACATACTCATAATGGGAGTCCCAGAATAAATAAGAGAGAAAAAGTGGCAGAATTAGTTTTTTGTTTGTTTGGTTGGTTGGTTTTTTTGACAGAGTTTGGCTCTTGTTGCCCGGGCTGGAGTGCAATGGCACAATCTCGGCTCACCGCAACCTCCACCTCCTGGGTTCAAGCAATTATCCTGCCTCAGCCTCCTGAGTAGCTGGGATTATAAGCGCTTGCCACTATACCCAGCTAATTTTTGTATTTTTAGTAGAGACAGGGTCTCTTCATGTTGGCCAGGCTGGTCTTGAACTCCTGACCTCAGGTGATCCACCTGCCTCGGCCTCCCAAAGTGCCGGGATTACAGGCGTGAGCCACCGCGCTGGGCCATGAGTATTATAAACTCCCTGAATTTGATGAAAAATATGAATCTGCTCATCCAAGAAGCTCAACAAACTTAAAGAGATCCATATTTAGACACCTCCTAGTTAAACTGTCAAAAGACAAAACACTTCTTCTTTTTTCTTTAGATGGAGTTTAACTCTTTCACCCAGGCTGGAGTGCAGTGGCACAATTTCAGCTCACTGCAACCTCTGCCTCCTGGGTTCAAGCAATTCTCCTGCTTCAGCCTCCCCAGTAACTGAGATTACAGTCGCACGCCAGCATGCCCAGCTAATTTTTTTTTGTATTTTTGGTAGAGACTAAAATGGTTTCACCATGTTAGCCAGGCTGGTCTCAAACTCCTGACCTCGAGTGATCTGCCTGCCTTAGCCTCCCAAAGTTCTGGGATTACAGGTGTGGGCTGCCGCACCCAGACAACAAAACACTTTTTAAAGCTTTTGTTTGTTTGTTGTTGTTTTTGTATGCAATTTAGTGGTTTTTAGTATGTTCAGAGTTGTACAACTACCATCACCACTATCTAATTCCAGAACATTTTCATCCTCCCACACAGACACTCCCTTCCCTTTAACAATCACACCTCATTTCCTTTCTCTCCAGCCCCTGGCAACCACTAAATACTTTGTGTCTTTATGAATTTTCCTATCCTGAATGTTTCATATAAATGGAATCATATAATATGTGGCCTTTTGTGTCTGGCACCTTTTACTTTGCATTATATTTTAAGGTTCATCCACCTTGGAGTATGTATCAGTAGTTAAAGCCTTTTTTTTTCCCCAATGTAATAAAAGATCCCCTGCATCTTTTATTTATTTATTTATTTATTTATTTATTTATTTATTTATTTATTTTTAAACGTGGTGAACGTCAACATAGCAATTTTTCTTTTTCTTTTTTTTTTTTTGAGACGGAGTTCCACTCTTGTCACCCAGGCTAGAGTGCAATGGCAGGTTCTCAGCTCCCTGCAACCTCTGCCTCTCGGGTTCAAGTGATTCTCCTGCCTCAGCCTCCAGAGTAGCTGGGGTTATAGGCGCCTGCCACCACGCCTGGCTAACTTGTTTGTATTTTTAGTAGAGACAGGGTTTCATTATGTTGGCCAGGCTGGTCTTGAACTCCTGACCTCAGGTGATCCGCCCGTCTCAGCCCCCCAAAGTGCTGGGATTACAGGCGTGAGCCACCGTGACGGCCAAAATAGCAATTATTACAACAAATGTTATAGTCTAAAGCTCAAACACAGTTTTGCAATTTTGAAGTGAATTGCATACAAACCAAATAAAACTTACACAATAACAAATATTTCCATCTAAGACTGTGGGAGCATTTGAGCCTTCCCTGTTTGATCTCAGGACCTTTTCACACAGGTGCTTTTCTTTTTTTCTTTTTTTTTTTTTTTTGAGACGGAGTCTTGCTCTGTTGCCCAGGCTGGCGTGCAGTGGCCGGATCTCAGCTCACTGCAAGCTCCGCCTCCCAGGTTTACGCCATTCTCCTGCCTCAGCCTCCCGAGTAGCTGGGACTATAGGCGCCAGCCACCTCGCCCGGCTAGTTTTTTGTATTTTTTTTAGTAGAGACGGGGTTTCACCACGTTAGCCAGGATGGTCTCGATCTCCTGACCTCATGATCTGCCCGTCTCGGCCTCCCAAAGTGCTGGGATTACAGGCTTAGCCACCGCGCCCAGCCTCACGCAGGTGCTTTTCTATGTCATCAAAGTTATGTTCAGCTTCATTTTCGGTCTCCTTTGGCTTGTGCTCTGCCACTGGTACTTGTGCTGAACAGCACAAGAATTGTGGGAATAGCAATAGCTGCAGGAGTTACAGCCATTAGGCCATTAGGGCTAGCTGCCCCCACAGGCTTTTCCTTCTCATGTTTTTTGTGCTTCATGTATTTCTTATCCTTTTTATATTGCTTGTCCCATTCTTTTTCTTTCTGACTCCTTCTTCATAGGAATTCCTTGCCTGTGGTGGGCTTGATGTTTGAGCAGTCGCACTCGTGACCAGTTGTAGAGTAGAGGATGACTAAGACTGGACAGAGGATGGAGGTTCTGGGTTGTTTGTGTTTTGTGTTTTCTTCTTCAGCTTCTGGCTCAAGAGATTGTGAGACAGACGGGATAGGACTTGAGGAAGTCCAAGGAGCTTCATTTGGTTGTGTCTTCCAGGTAGACCCTTTCCTGTGCTTTGATGATGATGAAAGAGAACATCTCTTGGTGACTTGGGAAATCCTTTGGGAACTGAAGAATGGAAGATCCTGTGCTTTGTGGACGGAGAAAGTGATGCCCTTTGTTTTGGAAGCTGAGGTGGAGAAGAGTATCTCCTCAGTTTTGGAGGAGAGTATCTTCTTGAGGAAGGTGAGTGTTAATGGAAGGAAAAGCAGCCCTTCCTGGTGGTGGTATCAAGAGACCTGTGCTGCAGCTGAGGAGGAGGAGTGAAAGAAGGAAAATGTGCCTTCTGGTGGGTGCTGGGGAGGGACTTCTCTTCTATCTAGCATAAGAGGACGTCTTCTGGTGCTTTCATGGTGATGAAGAGGCACACTGGGGAGCTGCCTGCCTGCCTGCCTATTTTTCACACGGAACTTCTTGAATCGCTCACCATCATCTGAGGAGAGGAGCAAACTCAGATGAAGACTGCTAATTTTGTCATCTATATTGGTATCTCTGCTGCACAGAATCTGTGGCAGCCATTTTGCTACCTTTATCTTCTGATTCGGATAACTCAACTTTTCTAGCCTTTGGGTGCTGATGAAGGGGACTCTTTTTTTCTAAGTACCTTCACATTTTGTCACTTTACTAAGTTCTTCGTGGAGCAGCAAAACCACAACTTTTTCTTATATAGTTTGGCTGAGGTATTGGGGAATGATGCATTTTTGGCAGTGGACTTGCTGGAGGCGATAGCCAGTGCACACTCACCTTCAAGGATTTGCTGAAGGAAAGAACCTACTAGTTTTTCAGGGGGCGCTGGATGTCGTCTTGGGAGGCTTCTCTGGTGGTTCCTGGAAACAAGAGGACAACGAGACAGGATGCTGATGAGTGCCTTTTTCATCTCACTGGAGATCTGCTCCCTCTATGGCTTGGTGGACTCCTTCAAGGGGATGGCCACTTTATTGGCCCTTTTGTTCTTGTAGGTGAGTATCATCTTGATGGGATCAATGGTGCCATCTAAAGAAAGTATGATAAGGAAAGCCAGACACATCTGTGATATTGATTTGGAAAATGACAGAGATCTTGGTTGAATCTTCTTTAACTTTTCAGATTTGTTTGTTTGTTTCTGGAGAAGGTTTTTTACTTGCTCTGGTACAAGTGCACGTTTGGGAACTTTCAGCTGTCACTAGTAGAAATGGCCTTTTGTACTAGGTTCTTTCATTTTCTTGAAAGGCTCTTGTAGTGCTGGAGTTTTCTCCTTTTCTGGAGCTGGGGAAGGTCTCTGCCTCTTGGTTCTGTGATGGGGAGATTGAAAATGACTGTGCATTCTCTTGCTCCTGACAGGGTAGGATCCTCTTTTAGGAGAAGGAGATCTGAATTTACCTTTTTTTGGGCTTTAAGACCTCTCCCCCTTTTCTCTGCTTTCTTTTTTCTTCCTTATCCTTATTTTTTTCTTTATATTGCTTTTTCATAGACACCAATTTTTTTCTTGTTCTATCTGTCCTCCTCCTCCTCTTCCTCCTCCTCCAGTTCTAGGAAAGCAGAACAGATTCCAGTGATGTCTTCTTGTGCACTTAACAGCAGGGACTACAGTTCTCCCATAATTCTCTAGTAATTATTTCATTCAAAAACCCAGTCAGATTGCTTTGTATCATTTTGGAGTCTGGATTTTCCAAACACACATAAGGGAGTGCAGTGTGACATTAGGATGTCCATTCTGCTGAGACCTAATACAATGATGATGTTACACTTGAGATGCAAGGAATAACTTCCATTTTGGTTCAGGTCTCCATTTCCACTTGGTTGAATATAAACTCAATCACAACATCTTCTTCAAACCCAAGGATTTCCATTATTCATATTGTTATCTAAGTCTTTATTAGCCTCCAAATTTACTTTGCTTGTGTCTGCCTTTTTTTTCTAGGCAGCCTGCAAATTTCAGCTCCTTCAGTAGCATGTTTGTTGCTGAACCAATGATCTTGTCTTGCACTTGTCTCTTGGAAAGTCCTTTTGCTTCTGAGCTCTGAGATTCCTGCCTAACCCAAAGTGCACTGGACCTCCTGGACCAGAGGGAAAGTCCACTTGTTGGGGGAGTGGCTCAGTAACATTTCATTGTATGCATACACCACATTTTGTTTATCCATTCAACAATTGAAGGAGTGGCTCCTATTAATGCTGCGATGAACATTTGTGTAAACTACAACAAAGATCGAGGCTGGGCATATTGGTTCATGCCTGTAATCCCAGCACTTTGGGAGGCTGAGGAGGGCGGATCGCTTGAGCCCAAGACCAGCCTGGCAACAGAAGTGAAACCCTACAAAATAATAATAATAAGTTGGGTGTAGTGGCCCGTGCCTACAGTCCCAGCTACTCTGGAGGCTGAGATGGGAGGATCTTTTGAGCCCGGGAGGCAGACGTTTCTGTGGGCTGAGATCATGCCTCTGCATCCCAGCATGGGTGACAAAAAAAAAAAATTGAGACACAGAGGTCAAAGGAAATAGGAAATATCATTTAATTTATTTGGGAAACAAAGAATTGCAATTCACATACACTGAATCAGAGCAGCCCTGAATAATGTCTCATAAGGCAAGCACAGGAGAGGGTTTTTTAAAATAGGGGATTCCCAGAAGTTTTCAGAGGCAGTTCACTGGCTGGGCGGAAATCTTAAATCGCAAACCCATTCTGATTGGTTGGTTAATTAGGGTACTCACCGCTGAGAGATGATGAAGGCTGGCAGATACTTACTGACTTCAGTTGTTTCTACAAGTCTGTTCTGTGGTTTGACTTTTTACCAGGTGTGAATGCAATCCCCTAGCAATCTCCTGACTCCACTTTAGAAAGCCTTCACCTTAGTTACTTCATTTTCTTCCACACTGCACAAGTTTTTGTGTGAACATGTCTTCAATTATCTTTGCTGTATACCTAGGAGTGAGTCATATAGTAATTGTATGTTCAACTTTCAGAGGAACCGTCACAATTACTTTTAGCGGGTTTATAGCTTTATTTGACATATATGACGATTGGCAGTTAGTTCTCATCCACACTGACTATCTAGATTTTTGAAAGTGGTAACAGGTATACAGGTAACCAGAGTATAGAGCTTGTTTGGTGAATTTTCATCTTTGTTATGTTTTCTGAACAATCGCACATGTACATGGTGTTGGACATTCCTTATTCCTTTGGCCTTGATAGCTGTGTTAAGCCTGGTATCAGTGCACATATCTGGAGTGCCCATCTTCATGGAAAATTTCTGAATCTCTTTGAATGCCCACAGGGCATGCTTCTTAAAGCCCACTCCATGCATATGAGCTAGTGACCCAAGTGCGTTCTTGAGTCACTACCTTGTTGATGGCAGAACAGCTCATCTTCTTGCCACCCTTCTTTGCAGGAGCTATTCTGCCAGGCCCAAGATGGAAAGGAAGAACATGAGCGACTGTGGGAGAAAGAAGGCCTAAACTTTTAAATAAAAGTGGCTGCACCATTTTACATTTAAGGCATTTTGACACACTGGATTTTTGTTATTATTTGACTCTCTATATAATTTCTGCCACGACTTTTTCTGTATGCACAAGTTGTTTTTTTGAAGAGTTTTAAATTTCCCAACTAAAAAGGCTTTTCTAGTTATTTTTCTTTTATAATGTCTAACTTGGCTGGGTGTGGTGGCTCATGCCTATAATCCCAGTACTTTGGGAGGCCAAAGCAGGCAGATTACCTGAGGTCAGGATTTTGAGACCAGCCTGGCCAACATGGTGAAAACCCACCCTTTACTAAAAATACAACATGTGCCACGTGTGGCGGTAAGCGCTTGTAGTCCCAGCTACTCGGAAGGCTGAGGCAGGAGAATCACTTGAACCTGGGAGGTGGAGGTTGCAGTGAGCCAAGATCGCACCACTGCACTCCAGCCTGGGCAACAAGGTGACTCCATCTTAAAAAAAAAAATTAAGTTTTGTTAATTACAATAAATTATGTCAAAAACAAAGACAATTTCTTTCTTTTTTTTTTTTTTTTTTTTTTTTGGAGATGGAGTCTCTCTCTGTCGCCCAGGCTGGAGTGCAGTGGCCGGATCTCAGCTCACTGCAAGCTCTGCCTCCCGGGTTTACTCCATTCTCCTGCCTCAGCCTCCTGAGTATCTGGGACTACAGGCGCCCGCCACCTCGCCCGGCTAGTTTTTTGTATTTTTTTTTTTAGTAGAGACGGGGTTTCACCGTGTTCGCCAGGATGGTCTCGATCTCCTGACCTCGTGATCCGCCCGTCTCGGCCTCCCAAAGTGCTGGGATTACAGGCTTGAGCCACCGCGCCCGGCCCAAAGATAATTTCTTAAAACTCTTCACTTTCTCTTATGTTCCTTGCATCTACTGTATCTGTATGGTGGAAATACTATATAACGGTGTGCTACTAGACGTCTTTTCTCAAATTTGCGTTAAGTGATGTCATATTGGTGGCTTGAAATTGGCCATGATGGGAGTATTGACATCATGGAAATCAGCAAATGCTAAAAATTGGACATTTAAACTTAAGAAACTGATGTGGAAAATATTAATAATGCACAGTAAACTTAAAAGTTTGTGTTATCTGTAGCCTTTACATTGTGACTTGCAGAAAAAATTAAGAAAAATTCTTCCAGTGTTAGAAAAGTATTATCTATTTCAGCAAAGAAGTTGCTCATAACACTGACAAGTGAAATTCTGACATATATCTCGGATATGTCACTCTCATCCTAATCATAAATAAAAACAAAAATATTAACCAACATTCATGTTGGAACTAGGTTGTTAATTGCAACCGTTAAGTTGGCCACAAATATAGGAGTACAGCATAAACCAACCAAAGGATTCTGAGAGAAGCAATTGTCTATGAGGAATTTACAGTAAAGAGAATAGTATATTTCAGTATTTATAATTCATGTGCTCTAATTCCTTATCAATACTTTTTTGTTGTTGTTTTTGAGACGGAGTCTTGCTTTATTGCCCAGGCTGGAGTGCAGAGGCGCGATCCGGGCTACCTGCAATCTCCGCCTCCCAGGAGAGCGCCTGTAATCCCAGTCACTCCGGAGGCTGAGGCAGTTTTGTAGCCACAAAACTGGCTGCCGTGACTGACTGGAAATTGCTCCCCTGGACGCTTAGCCATACCTGGCGGTCCGTATCTCATGGTTCTAGCTCTGGCTTCTGCTTAGAACCCAGCCAGCATCTGTTCCAGCACTGGAAGGAACTGTTTAGCCAAAACAAAGAGCAGCCTGAAGGAAGTGGGGACGTGGGAGACTTTGCTGGTGCTCACACCCATACAGGAGAACAAAGGTTTGGTAAGGGCTCAGACCTTAGAGATGTATTCTCGACGATGTGCAACGCATAACGACGAAAATACTGACCGGAGGGGGCCTGTCCTAGGGCTGGGGAGCGGGAGGAGGGCAAAGGATAGAGAGGGGTAGATAGGGAGGGAGTAGATAGGGAGCGGCAGCCTCGGCCTCAGTAAGCAGGGGCTTAGGGAGCAGATGCCTGAGACTGCACCACGTCCGCTATTTTGAGGTTGGCTTCTCTTACGACCACGTGGTGCAGAGGGAAGGCGCCATTTGATGCGTCCAAATCCCGAGTGGAAAGAGAAGATACGGATAAGGGAGATGGATGTGTCTGTGATGACTCTTGGCCACTCGCGCCGTTCAATCCTGTCACTCTCAAGCTGATGAACCCAAAGCAAACGCCAGGTTTACAGTACCTGCACCCTCACTCATTAGTGGGAGGGTCAGGCACCACCCAACTCTGGGCTTTTATTGGTCAGGCCAAGAAAAACGCGAGAGGGACAACTGGGAGCCTCCTTCTGATTGGTGGATTCCTACTAGCCCTCAAGTCAATCAGAGTAGAATGCACCTCCCTCCTTCCCACGCTGGCTCCCGCGGGAGACATGTTAGGTAGCGCGACGCCAACCTTGCCACTCTTCAGGGGCCGCCACCCAGTAATACGCCCTTCTTTCCTCCTCCGCCGCCGTCTCCTCCATCAACCGTCTCCTTCTAACATATTATTGCAGTTAATAAAAAAGCGCTCTTTTCTTCACAAAAGCAGTTGTTTCATTGTATAATGTGAGAAGTCTGCGTTCAGGCGGTTAAACGCAAAGGAGAGGAAAAGTGCCCTGTTCAGCCTGCCAACCTTCGGAACCAGCAAACAGACTCGGTACTGACCGCCATGATCCAGTAAGCACCCGACTCGGGTCTCTGGCAGCCTGAGAGGAGTTTGTGTGACTTTTGATCCCTGGCGGCTCCTGTAGTGTCCCCAGTTACGGCGCCCATAGCAACCGGCTCCCTAGCTAGGAGCCCCCGGGTCGCCAGGGACCGCACCAGCTTTCCCGCCCCGGGCCAGCGCAGGCGCTCAGGTCCCGGAGGCGGGGCGATGGCCGCCTCCCACCGAGCGGCAAAGCTGGTGGCCTCCAGTCTCCAGACTCCTGTAAATCCCATTACTAGAGCGCGGGTCGCCCAGTACGAACGCGAAGACCCCTTACAGGCCCTGGCGGCAGCAGAGGCGATCTTGGAGGACGAAGAGGAGGAGAAAGTGGCGCAGCCCGCTGAGGCGTCGGTAATACTGGGGCGGGACGTGGGTTGGGACCTCGCACGGGCTGGGTGCTGGCTGAGGGCTGTCCGGGTCCCCGCCCAGCTGAGGGCAGGCTGGTAAACGCGGGACCCTGTGCACATACTCCCTACTTGGTGGTCCTGGTCCAGCCCCTTCTCTACGCTCACGAAAAATACTCTAAATCGAGGCGTTGAAAAGTGTTTTAATTTTCACCAGAGAGTCTGTTGTAAAAGTTTCCTAGACAACATTTATGTTACTCTGTTTCTGCCGAGTGCAAAGTATAGAATTTTACTCTTTACTCTCTAGCATCTCGGGAATGGATGGATAGATAGATAGATTTTATAATTTGAGGAAAACTGTTCTGTCATGTGTGTTTCGTTATTACCTTAAGATCTTGGTTATAAGTGGATCTCAACATAATGCTGGAGAGAGGCGTGTTTAAAACCATCACGTGTTCACTGGCTAAATCAGACACGGATACAGATAAGCAAATCACTGAGGTTTCAGTGTTTCCTAAACGGCTCTTTAGGGTACAGCGAGACAGCCTTTTCACTGATCAGTTTTCAGTGTTAAATCTGTTGTGGACACCAGTCTAGCAGGTGGAGGGCAGGGTCTGCCATCTGCTCTATTCACTTAAAAGATGGGAATCTTGGCTGGGCGCGGTGGCTCGTGCCTGTAATCGCAGCACTTTGGGAGGCCGAGGCGGGCAGATTACGAGGTCAGGAGTTCGAGACCAGCCTGACCAACATGGTGAAACCCCGTCTTTACTAAAAATACAAAATTTAGCCGGGCATGGTGATGCGCGCCTGTAATCCTAGTTACTCGCAAGACTGAGGCAGGAGAATCGCTTGAATTTGGGAGGCGAGGGTTGCAGTGAGCTGAGATCTCAGACCCAGTCTCAAAACAAAAAAAAAAAGGAATCTTGAATTTAAACTAGCAATCTGCAGATAGAAAAAGTTTCTTAATACCATGTGTCCAAAGCTTCTCAGACACAAAACTTATGATTGAGGACTAATTGAAATCCCTGGATATTTTGGAATTCTAATCTCTTTAATCTACCATAAAATTGTTAATGAGAGCATCTTTAGCAACACCTTTTGTGACCAATCTTTCTCCAGTAAACAACTTGAAGTTATCCAGAGTAAGGTAGACTGAGACCCTGAATGTGAACCAGGATCAGAGTGCTAGGACTGATTTTGTTCATTATAAACTACCCCTCAACACAATTTTCAGTAGGCAACAAGGCAGCGTGATGGAGAAAAACTATTTAAGAGTTATGTATTAGGATCCATTCCCTGCCACTCCCTAGGTGGTGTTAGGACATACTTTCCTTAAATCTCAGTTTCCTCATCTGTAAAATAACTATAATAATTGTCTCTTTTTCCCATCTCAGCTCTATGAGAACCAAATGAAAGAATGTGTGTCTCCTCTAAAGAGCAATCTACATAAAAGAGTAATCTATATAAACGAGATGCCAGTGGGAGTGTCATTTGTGTGCCTTCCCAAAGATTAAACTACTTTGGCTTGCTGTGGGAAAGGAGTCAGTCACTTCTAAGTTGCAGATATGCTTCCAAAGTGCCCTGTTAAACTGCAAATTTGTATTAGAAACTGTTATTACCTTAGGAGGGATCAGCTTATACAATAATCTAGTATGGAAAGGACAAGATCCTACAAAAAACAGAAGGAATCCAAGTCTTAAGAATCTGATACTGTTCTGAGACCACCACACATGAGGGATCCAAAAGTAAAGCTGGGTAAGCTGCCACAGTGGGTCTGATAGCCAGGCGCACAGGGCTTGGGGAAGAGGCATTAAAAAGGCAGGAAGAGTGCAGGAAAGAGGCTCTGATTTCTTCACTGGTTGGCTTGGGTCTCCATCTTGATTTCTAAAGGTTAATTTGCCTTAACCTTATCATCTATAAAATATAGTAAAGTCAAATATTATACCTAACCCACAAGATTGATTTGAGAACGACCCATCACAATAGGCCTCTTTCAGCTCTTTGGTTTTGCCAAAGCCAGACCACTCATCGCACCCCACACTACCCCCCCCAACCCCTGCACCATCCCTATACACCCTCCCGGCTCTGGCATGCACATGCATCCCCCCTTGCAGTGCCCATATTGGGCACTGATGCCTGTTCCTTGAATCTAGACTTAGTCAGAGATGTTGGTCCACATACCCTGTTATATGGCTGATGATGACACAGGTAAAGCAATGTTCTGTAATTCGCAATTAAAATCTCACTCACTTTGGGAGGCCAAGGCGGGTAGATCACTTGACATCAGGAGTTTGAAACCAGCCTGGCCAACATGGCAAAACCCAGTCTCTACTAAAAATACAAAAAGTAGCCGGGCGCGGTGGCTCAAGCCTGTAATCCCAGCACTTTGGGAGGCCGAGACGGGCGGATCACGAGGTCAGGAGATGAAGACCATCCTGGCTAACACAGTGAAACCCCGTCTCTACTAAAAAATACAAAAAACTAGCCGGGCGAGATGGCGGGCGCCTGTAGTCCCAGCTACTCAGGAGGCTGAGGCAGGAGAATGGAGTAAACCCGGGAGGCAGAGCTTGCAGTGAGCTGAGATCCGGCCACTGCACTCCAGCCTGGGCGACAGAGCGAGACTCCGTCTCAAAAAAATAAATAAGTAAAAATTAAAAAATCTCACTCCTAATGCGGCAACCTTATCTTTTCAACAAATATTGAACATTTATTAAGTGCTGATCATTAACTATTCAGTGTATAGCTCACATCCTCACAGAATTTTCAGTCTGGTAAGGGAAATTAGACAATTAAAAACGAACAGGGCTGGGCGTGGTGGCTCACACCTGTAATCCCAGCACTTGTTGGGAGGCTGAGGTGAACGGATCACCAGAGGTTGGGAGTTCGAGGCCAGCCTGACCAACATGGAGAAACCCCGTCTCTACTAAAAATACAAAATTAGCCAGGCATGGTGGCACATGCCTGTAGTCTCAGCTACTTGGGAGGCTGAGGCAGGAGAATCGCTTGAACCCAAGGTGGAAGTTGTGGTGAGCCGAGATCACGCCATTGCACTCTAGCCTGGGCAACAAGAGTGAAACTCCGTCTCAAAAAACAAAAAATGAACAGACACATAACTACAACATGGGAAATGTTGGGAAAGAAATGAACAGCCAACATTGATTAAAATAAATAGGAGATAATGATTAAAAATAAATAGGAGATAACCCATTTTTTTTCTTCTGACTCCATTTTTTGTTTATTTATTATTATTTTTTGAAACAGAGTTTCACTCTATTGTCTGGGCTGGAATGCATTGGTGCAGTCACAGGTTGCTGCAGCCTCAACCTCCCAGGCTCAATCTCCTCACCTCAGCCTCCCAAGTAGCTGGGACTAAAGGTGCATGCCACCATGCCCAGCTAATTTTTATATTTTTTTGTAGAGACAGAGCTTTGCCATGTTCCCCAGGCTGGTCTTGAACTCCTGGGCTCAAGTGATCCACCTGCCGTGGCCTCCCAGAAGTGCTGGGATTATAGGCGTGAGCCACTATGCCTGGCTCCACTGTCTATATACATACATACACACATATACACACATATACACACACACACACATATTTTTTTGAGATGGAGTTTCACTCTTGTTGCCCAGGCTGGAGTGCAGTGGTGTGATCTCGGATCACCACAACCTCCACCTCCCAGGTTCAAGCGATTCTCCTGCCTCAGCCTCCCAAGTAGCTGGGATTACAGACATGCGCCACCATACCCAGCTAATTTTGTATTTTTAGTAGAGACAGGGTTTCTCCATGTTGGTCAGGCTGGTCTCGAGCTCCGGACCTCAAGTGATCCGCCTGCCTCAGCCTCCCAAAGTGCTGGGATTATAGGCATGAGCCACTGTGCCCGGCCTATATTTTTTAATTCAACGGTTATTTTAGATACAGAGGTGCATGTGCAAGTTTGTTACATGGGTATATTGCATCCAGGTAGACAGCACGGTACCCAATAGGTAGTTTTTCAACCTATGCTGCCCTCCCTCCCTCCCCACCTGGTGATAGTCTGCAGTGTCTATTGTTTCCTTGTTTATATGTTTATGTTCATGTGTACTCACTGTTTTACCTGCCACTTATGAGAACATGCAATATTTGGTTTTCTGTTCCTGTGTTAATTTGTTTAAGATTATGGCCTACAGCTCCATCCATGTGACTGTGAAGGATATGATTTCATTTTCTTTTTTTTTTTCTTTTTTTTTTTTTGAGACAGAGTCTCGCTCTCTCGCTAGGCTGGAGTGCAGTGGCACAATCTCGGCTCAATGAGACATGTGCCTCCTGGGTTCAAGTGATTCTCCTGCCTCAGCCTCCTGAGTAGCTAGGACTACAGGTGCACACCAGCAGACCTAGCTAATTTTTGTATTTTTAGTAGAGACGGGGTTTCACCATGTTGGCCAGGATGATCTCAAACTCCTGACCTCAAGTGATTCGCCAGCCTTGACCTCCCAAAGTGCTGTGATTACAGGCTTGAGCCACCATGCCTGGCCTACTTTTTTTATTTTTATTTTTATTTCTTGTAGAGACGAGGTCTGACTATGTTGCCCAAGCTGGTCTCAAACTCCTGGGCTCAAGCAATTCGCCCTCCTCGGCCTCCCAAAGTGCTCGAATTAGAAGTGTATGCCACCACGCCGGGTGACATTCTTCTCTTAAAATATCAAATGTTACATATGAGGCTTAGACCCTTTTAATAGCTCTCCCCCAAAGAGAAAATATGAATACCTACTCCCTCCCTAATGGTAGCCACTGTTTCAAAATTGATATGTATTCTATTCTTCTGTCCATTTTTCTATCTCCTCCATATATTTTAATATACAGTACATACTATAAATATACATATATCTAGAGAGGGAGATAGTTCTGCAACTTGCTTTTTTTCTTATTTATTGGGAGTTTACCCATGTTAGTACGTGTAGATCTGTGTCATTCTTTACAAATTCAGTGAAAAATTTTTTTCAAAAATTACAGATTGCAGATGAAACTATGTGGGCTATAGCACAAACAGTTCTTCATGGGTGCTGATTACTAATAAAGCAACAGGTGCTGGAAGGATTCATTATCTAAATGGGTCAAGCCAATCTAGGGAAGATTATCCTCTAATCTGGTGGCTGCATTTACAACATTCCACAAAAAGCCGATTAAAGGGAGAGGATGCTATTTTAGGCTTTTGGAAAAATAATGTCTATGGCCCTTATTCTGTATACTAAATATTTTCTCAGTGGAGACAATTAAAGATTAAATTAGAATTGGAGGTCATTTACTAGCCATTCATCTGTTTTAGGTTAAACACTGTGAGATCAGTTTATCTGAAAAGTTCCAGCTAGTGTTAACAGTATTAAGCTGAAAACAGAATGGATCCAGTGCAAAATCAGTACATAAGTATAATTTATCAGACCTGCTGCATCTTTCAGAAGCTACTCATTCTTCTATATGGTTTTCAAACGGTTCTTCCAGGTCCAAATAAATTTGATCCTTCTTGTGTAAATGACTGCTATAAGACTTTTAAGAGATACTCTAAAAGAATGAATGAGAGCACATAGATTCTTTTGCTTAAAAACAGTTCTTTGGAATACCCTCCCTGTTTTAATTATAGTTTTTGGAACATAGGCCTTTTACTTAATACTTGGTGGAATATAACTCTTTAGAGCAGCCAGCATTTCTTTGCATGGTTCATTCTTTTGGGAGGGAGTAACTGCCCTCTTCCCATGGTGGAATTTTTTTTTTTTTTACTGTACATTTATTCATTCATTCAGCAAATATCCCTTGAACATCTGCCATTAGCCAGGTACTTTTCTAGACACTGGGTACACAACATTGAACAAAGCAGACAAATCCTTGCCTTTGTTTTTGTTTTGTTTTTTTTTGAGACAGGGTCACACTGTTACCCAGGCTGGAGTGCAGTGCCTCCATCATAGCTCACTGCAACCCCAACCTTCTGGGCTCAGGTGATCCTTCTGCCTCAGCCCCCCAACTAACTGGGACTACAGGTGCATACTATCTCACCAAGTTAATTTTTTGTATTTTTTGTAGAGATGAGGCCTTGACATGTTACCCAGGCTGGTCTGAAACTCCTGGGCTCAAGCGATCCACCTGCCCCAGCCTCCCAAAGTGCTGGGATTACAGGCCTGAGCCATCATGCCTGGCAAATTTTTGCCTTTGTAATGTTTACTTTTTGTTAGGGGCAGACATGTAATACCCAATCAAATATAGATACGTAGAACGTCAGTGGTGATGAGTACTTCTGGGAAAAATAAGACAGACAAGGGGGCTGACAGTGAGTCCTAGGAGGAGTTGTAATTTTAAATAAATAGGAGAGTCAGTGAAGACCTTGTTGAGAAGATAACATTTACATAAAGACCTGAAGGAGTGAGCAAGTGGGCCATGTGGATATCTGGAGGAAAAGCATCCTAGGGAGAGGGAACAGCAAGTGCAAAGGCCTTGAAGTAATTCTGTGGATTTTTCTTTCTTTCTTCTTTTTTTTTTTGAGACAGAGCCTCATTGTGTCGCCCAGGCTGGAGTGCAGTGGTGCGATCTTGGCTCACTGCAACCTCCACTTCCTGGGTTCAAGTGATTCTCCTGCCTCAGCCTCCCGAGTAGCTGGGATTATAGGCATACACCACCACACTCGGCTAAGTTGTGTTTTTAGTAGAGTTGGGGTTTCACCATGTTGGCCAGATTGATCTTGGATTCCTGACCTCAAGTGACCCAAAGTGCTGGGATTACAGGTGTGAACCACTGCGCCTGGCCAATTCTGTTGATTTTTCGAGCGCAAACTGCAAACTGGATTCAGATACTGCTACTAAAACGAATTGCTGCTGCCCAGATGAAGAACCATTGCTGGGCTGACACAAGCAGACAGGAAGCAGACAGAGGGCTAACAGGAAGGAGTAAGTCCCTCTTTCTCCTCTAGCCTTGTGTCTCCCTCTAACTCCACTTTTGGCAGAGTCTGATGAGGAGCACTGGCAAAGCAGAAGTGTGGTTTGCAGAGTTCCAGCTCTGGCATTGCAAAGCAGAGTCGAGAAGGGTGGCATTGGAGCTGAGAGACACTAGTTTAAAACCTGGCACACCTACTTTATGGATCTTAAAGCTGATGTTCAAGAAGTTCGTGCCCACATCACATTGCTAAGTGCAGAACTCAGACTTGACTGATTATCCTGATATCACATCTGAAATCTTTCTCCTAAGCTGTGAGAACACTCCAAACTAAAAGTTATTTAACTCCCACCCAACACTTTCATCTTAGAAGGGTCATAAGGGGGCTGAAACGAGGTGACCAGTAATCAGGAGCCAGTGGTAGACAGGAGAGGGAAACCCCTTGTTGCTTGCCCTAACCTCCCTTTCTAGGTTTGCTTCCCAAAACTGCTTTATGGGTTTTCGTCTCCTTTTATCTGGCAGCCCTGTACACCTTGCCCTCTGCTATGCACAGCCTCCCCAACCCCAGCCTGCACATTTGCTAATGCCATTTCCTTTGTCTAGGGTACTTTCCCCCCTCTTTCCCATAAACACTCTGTGATCCTATAGATTTCTCCATTCTTCTTCTTTTTTTTTTTTTTTTTTGAGACAGAGTCTCGCTTGGTCGCCCAGGCTGTAGTGCAATGGCTCGATCTCAGCTCACTGCAATCTCTGCCTCCCAGGTTCAAGCTATTCTCCTCCCTCTGCCCCCTGAGTAGCTGGGACTGCAGGCACACACCACCACGCCTGGCTAATTTTTGTATTTTTAGTAAGGAAGGAGTTTCACCATGTTGGCCAGGCTGGTCTTTAACTCCTGAGCTCAAGAGAGCCACCCACCTCGGCCTCCTAGAGTGCTGGGATTACAGGCGTGAGCTACCATGCCCAGCCTTCTTTTTTCTTGAGACAAGGTCTCACTCTGTCGCCCAGGCTCAAGTGCAGTGGTGCACTCACGGCTTACTGCAGTCTCAACATCCTGGCCTCAAGTGATCCTCCTGCCTCAGCCACCACATCCAGCTAATAAAAAATAAAAATAAAAATAAAAATTTGTGGAGACATTGTCTTCCTCTGTTGCCCAGGCTGGTCTGGAACTCCTGACCTCAAGTAGTCCTCCCACTGCAGCCTCCCAAAGTGCTGGGATTGCAGGCATGAGCTGCCACACCTGGCCTCCATTCTTTATGACTCATCTCAAATATCACCTCCTCCAGGAAGTCTTTCCCTATCTTCCAAACTCAAGCCAAACAAAAGTTCCCTCCATTTCCTGTCTACCACTGGCTCCTGGTCACCGGTCACCTGGTTTCAGCCCCCTTATGACCCTATAAAGGTGAAAGGGTTGGGTGAGAGTTAAATAACTTTTAGTTTGGGGTGTTCTCATGGCTTGGGAGAAAAATTACGGATGTGGTGTCAGAATACTCAATTAGAGGCTCCAAAGGCCCTTATCAGTTGGTCTTTGTATCTCTCATGCCACTTTCTACCTCCTATTACTCCTCCTTCCACTGCTTATTTAAATGTTGGTGTTCTCTAACATCTCCATTCTCGGGTCCTCTCATCTCTTGTTGCCCACACTCCCTCCAGGCAGACTCATCCATATCCAAGGCTGCACCTGCTACTTCTATGTGGATTGGTGGCTCCTGTATCTGCTCTCCAGCCCAGCCTTCTCACCAGGTCTCCAGACATATTTATCCACGTGTTTCCTGGTGATGGATGTTCTAGCACTATGCCTCGGATTTATTTATTCCTTTTTCACTGCCTCCCTGATCTGGCAAACTTTGTCCTCATCCAACCATATGTCTCTAGTTTGACTCACCTCTGTGAATTGTGCCTCTGTCTCTTAGTATCTGACATTGTGACATACATCTGTCTCCCTACTTAGCTGGAAGTAACTTGTGGGCAGGAATCAGGTGTTCTGTCTCGTTCTAAGTCATCTGTCAATTATTTATATACATGTCCTTTCCTAAGCTAGCTGGAAACTTCTCAAAGGTAGAGTTTTGTTTGTTTGTTTGTTTTAAGTGAGACGGAGTCTTGCTCTGTCACCTAAACTGGAATGCTGTGGTACGATCTTGGCTCACTGCAACCTCCACCTCCTGGGTTCAAGTGACTCTCCTGCCTCAGCCTCCTGAGTAGCTGGGACTACAGGCACGTGCCACCATGCCCGGCTAATTTTTGTATTTTTAGTAGAGACAGGTTTCACCATGTTGGCCAGGCTGGTCTCAAACTCCTGACCTCAAGTGATCTGGCTGCCTCGGCCTCCCAAAGTGCTGGGATTGTAGGTGTCAGCCACCGCACCTGGCCTCAAAGGTAGAGTTTAAAAAAAACTGACATACCTTTTAGCAGCTAGCTGATTGCAGGATAGCCCCCAAATATTTAATGAATGAGGAAATTCACAAAGTAGTCATCCTACAGGTAAGAAGTTTATGGTGAGAAGCACATACAGAAACAGCAGAAGATATCAGAGAATTCTCTTAATTGAATTGTTTGACATACTTAAAGCAGTTCTGATTCATAGAGTTGTTAGTAGCAAATTTCTACATGTAAGTTCTATTGAAGACTGATTTTTTTTTTTTTTTTTTTGGAGACAGAGTCTTGCTCTGTTGCCCCAGGCTGGAGTGCAGTGGCACGATCTTGGCTCACTGCAAGCTCTGCCTCCCGGGTTCACGCCATTCTCCTGCCTCAGCCTCCCGAGTAACTGGGACTACAGGCGCCCGCCACCACGCCCGGCTGATTTTTTGTATTTTTAGTGGAGATGAGGTTTTACCGTGTTAGCCGGGATGGTCTCCATCTCCTGACCTCATGAACCACCTGCCTCGGCCTCCCAAAGTGCTGGGATTACAGGCATGAGCTACCGCGCCTGGCCCCTGAAGACTGATTTTTTAAAATTTGTTTTCTCTAAGTTACCCCAAATAGTACAACATTGTCCTCTTATACACTGATTTTAGCCCATTAAAAAAACACCATATCTTCTGAGAAGCCTCCAATGGGAAACAAAAACACCACATCTATAACTACTATTTATAATTGACTCTTCTGAATTTTTCTTTTGAGAGAAGCTAAACAGATTTATTTTCTAGAGTCTTATCAGATTGGATCTATAATTTTCTGTAGCAAATTTTTTCATTTTGCGTCTGTTCCAGACAGTAGACTAAATTTAAAACCGCGGTTGGCAGCCTTTTATGCATAGTATCATAAATAATTTCAACTGTTTCTCAACTGAAAACATAATAAAAATTGTATATTTATAGAGAAAATGGGGTTTTATCTCTTTAGTTGCTTCAATTAAAAGAACTGAAAGGGTAGGGCACAGTGACTCACACCTGTAATCCCAGCACTTTGAGAGGCTGAGGTGAGTGGATCACCTGAGGTCAGGAGTTCGAGACCAGCCTGGCCAACATGGTGAAACCCCATCTCTACTAAAATACAAAAATTAGCTGGGTGTGGTGGTGGGCACCTGTAATCCCAGCTACTCGGGAGACTGAGGCAGGAGAAGGCAGAGGTTGCAGTGAGCCGAGATCACACCACTGCACTCCAGTCTGGGTGACAGAGTGAGACTCTGTCTCAGAAAAAAAAAAAACAAAAAACTGAAAGGTATGTAAAGGGAGTGAGGGAGAAAGGCCAGTCAGACCCTTCTAAACATGATATGTGTTGAATAATTACACCATTTTTTCTCCTCTGCTTTGTTGTCATCCCAAAGTCCCTGTCACCCATGGGAGCTACTGCTTTTGTGCCCACAGGAGCAGCTACCCTGAAAATCCCTCCTACCTCCTCCCATGTCCTCTTACTCCCTCCCAAGGTCTTGCCCCACTGTGAGGAGGGCTTCTCCCTGGCTCCTTGATGAACCACTGAGAACTTTGTCCCCGCCTCCATTCCCTCTATTTCCCTGCCTTCTCTCACTGGCAGTCCTTGGAGCCACACTTCAGAAGCGCAGCTGAAGGGAGAGCATTGGGCTGTGGTTGCCTGGTTTGCAGCAGGAAGAACTGTGTTCCTCTTCATCTCAGTTAAGACTTACAACTCAAGCCGGGCGCGGTGGCTCACGCCTGTAATCCCAGCACTTTGGGAGGCTGAGGCGGGTGAATCACGAGGTCAGGAGATCGAGACCAACCTGGCTAACACAGTGAAACCCCATCTCTACTAAAAATACACAAAATTAGCCAGGTGCGGTGGCGGGCGCCTGTAGTCCCAGCTACTTGGGAGGCTGAGGCAGGAGAATGGTGTGAACCATGGAGGCAGAACTTGCAGTGAGCCATGATCGCGCCACTGCACTCCAGCCTGAGCGACAGAGCGAGACTCTGTCTCAAAAAAACAAAACAAAACGAAAGAAAACTTACAACTCAGGAGGCTCCTTATAGAAATACTTTGTAAACAATTGTTGGGTTCTATCCTGTTATACCTTTTGTTGGTTGATCTGGGAATCTAACCATCCTTTATCAAATGGATTAAATAACATTTATTTTCTGACAGTTTGGTCTCGCTCCCTCTTGTTCTTAAAATATCACTGGGGAAAATGTACACACAAATAACCTGTAACTCATTCTATATGCATAACCCATAATTAACGTATAACCTAACTAGGTGGACTCTTTAGGAAGCAGCATTTTGGATCAGCGTCAGCTTAATTTGTCTTTCAGCTCCAGTCACCATATAACAGGTGTTTTCTCCCCACCAGGCTGATTTGAACACCAGCTTTTCTGGGGTGGATGAACATGCACCAATAAGCTCTGAGGACTTTGTGAACTTTCCTGGTATTCACCACTCTAATGAGGAGTATTTCAAGAAAGTAGAAGAGTTGAAGGCTGCCCACCTAGAAACTATGGCAAAATTAGAGAAAATGTACCAGGATAAATTACATTTAAAGGAAGTTCAGCCAGTGGTCATCAGGGAAGCCTCTCTTAGTGATGGTTCCAGGTAAGCTTGTAACTCAAAGTTATTTGTGGAGTATAAAATAAAATGTATCCTTAAAAGGACAGAACATAGTTATTTCAGAATATTTTCTCTTAAGTAGCCCTTTGTACTCTTAATGATATACAGAGGTAGGATTTTCTTCAAAATGTTTAATGGCTTATCAGCTTACTAGATGACTTTTGCTTGAGGGTCATTTGGTGGCCATTTGGTCTTTTCTCTCTGATCCACCCATAGAACTGAGGGCATGTATCAAAATACTTAGTCTGGGCCATTTTAAATGGTAAACATAAAAGTTTAACTTTAAAAGCTCTTTATAATATGTGGATTAACATGAGCTCATTAAAGATCTAGTACAAAGAGTTCAGGACTAGGAGACATGTATCTGATTTATGTTTTCAAAATAGTCTGCAATTGCAAGACCCATTTCTGCTGTGAATTCACCTGCTCTGAGACTTACACATCTAGTCAGTCAGCGATGCTTGCCTGTCTCCTGTGTGCCAGACTATGCCTGGGCACTGAGGAGTCAAAAACAAGATGCCCTCAAGGAGCTTAGAGACTAGCTGAGAACCAAAAATTGCATTACAGCATGATGTAACAGAGTGTTACAGAGGAAGAAGCAGTTGGTTATGCCAAGCTTTTGGAGGGATGCAGGCCAGAATTTTTCACTGAAGTGTCACATCTGAGTTCAGTCTTGGAGGAGGTATAAGTAGTGGTCTTCTAGCCAGCAGCAACCATGTATGCAAAGGCAAGATGGCATGAGAAATAATATCGTGTGTGAGGAACTTCACAGGACTGGATATGAATGCAGAATGGAGACTGGGGTAGCCAGTGGTGAGGAGTAAGACTGAAAAGATAGGCACCAGTCTCAAAGGGCTTGTAATCTAGGCTTGACTTTGCAGCAGTGAGGAATTATCAAAAAGTTTCAAGCAGGAGAATGACATGATCAGATCTATGCTTCAGAACTGTGACTCTGGAAATTGTGGGGAGAATTTAATAGAGGTTAGTCACAAGGAGCCTCTGCCATCTCAGGTTCCTTCTCTGTAAAATGAAGAAGTCAAAGATAAGGTATGGGCATCTCCCAGCTCTGTTCCAAATAAAAGTGATAATTCTTACAAGCCCTGTCCAGCTCCTCTCTTCTGATTATACCCTGATCTTAGAAATGTAACTCTTCGCTGGGCGCAGTGACTCACGCCTGTAATCTCAGCACTTTGGGAGGCGGAGGCAGGCAGATCATGAGGTCAGGAGATTGAGACTATCCTGGGTAACATGGTGAAACCCCATCTCTACTAAAAATACAAAAAATTAGCTGGGCACGGTGGCACATGCCTGTAGTCCCAGCTACTCGGGAGGCTGAGACAGGAGAATCAACCCGGGTGGCAGAGGTTGCAGTGAGCTAAGATCAGGCCACTGCACCCCAACCTGGGCAACAGAGTGAGATTCTGTCTCAGAAAAAAAAAAGAAAAGAAAATATGTAACTCTTAATTTTTATATTTGGTCACATACAACTGAAAGTATAACATAGTTATTCTTCTCATTTAGATCTGTGTCAGAAAAGAACTCCTATCACCCTGTCTCATTAATGACATCATTTTCAGAGCCTGATTTAGGCCAGTCTTCCTCCTTTTATGTGTCCTCCTCTGAAGAAGAGTTACCCAACCTAGAAAAAGAGTATGCTAGGGAAAACAGAATGATGGCCTATGCTAAGGAGCTTATCAACAACATGTGGAAAGACTTTTGTGTTGAAGATTATATTCGCTGTAAAGATACTGGCTTCCACACACCTGAGAAAACAAGGAAGAAACGAAAAGAATGGGTGCCCACGATTACAGTACCAGAGCCTTTTCAAATGATGATAAGAGAACAGAAGAAAAAAGAAGAGTCCATGAAATCTAAATCAGATATTGAAATGGTACATAAACTGCTCAAAAAACAAGAAGAGGATCCAGAGTGTAAGAAGAAATTCCGAGCCAATCCAGTTCCTGCATCTGTCTTTCTCCCCCTTTACCATGATTTAGTCAAGCAAAAAGAAGAACGGAGAAGGTCTCTGAAGGAGAAAAATAAAGAAGCTCTTTTGGCCTCACAAAAGCCATTTAAATTTATAGCAAGGGAAGAACAGAAGCGAGCAGCCCAGGAAAAGCAGCTGAGAGACTTTTTTAAGTCTAAAAAGAAAACAAATCGATTTAAAGCCAGACCCATTCCTCGATCTACTTATGGTTCAACTACTAATGACAAGTTAAAAGAAGAAGAGCTCTATCGAAACCTTAGGACGCAGCTGAGAGCCCAGGAGCGTTTACAGAACTCATCTCCTCTGCCTTGTAGGTCAGCTTGGGGACGCAGGAATCCCAGGTGTCCTGAACAGGCTGTAAAGTTGAAGTGTAAACACAAGGTTAGGTGCCGGACTCCTGATTTTGAGGACCTTCCTGAGAGATATCAGAAACACCTCTCAGAACACAAGTCTCCAAAACTCTTAACGGTGTGTAAACCATTTGATCTTCATGCATCTCCACATGCATCTATTAAAAGAGAAAAAATTTTGGCAGACATCGAAGCAGATGAAGAAAAGTTAAAAGAAACACGTTGGCCTTACTTGTCTCCAAGGCGTAAGTCTCCAGTAAGACGTGCAGGTGTAAAGCCTGTGCCTTGTAACTACAGCCCTCCAGTGCCCACGGTGTCTTCCAGAGGACGAGAACAAGCTGTAAGGTAAGTAACTAAGACACAGTACTGACTGACTCAGGGTTGCCAGATGAGTGTATGTAGCTTTGTGGAGTTTATGTTGGTGAATTTGAAAATACTTAGAAATTATTATTGTATCTATAAAATATTTTACTATATAATATATGATATTTTGTCAGAGAGTATTCTAAGAAATGAATGTATTTTTCATTTTATAAATTTTGGGGGATTAGAAAATACTAGTCTTAAGATTTCTAGTTTTACCTGGCCAGGTGCAGTGGCTCACACCTGTAATCCCAGTGCTTTAGGAGGCCGAGGTGGGTGGATCACAAGGTTAGGAGTTCAAGACCAGCCTGGCCAAGAGAGTGAAACCCCATCTCTACTAAAAATACAAAAAATTAGCTGGGCATGTGGCAGGTGCCTGTAATCCCAGCTATTCAGGAGGCTGAGGCAGGAGAATCGCTTGAATCCAGGAGGCAGAGCTTGCAGTAAGCCAAGATCGCGCCGTGGCACTCCAGCCTCAGCGACAGAGCGAGACTCCGTCTCAAAAAATAAATAAATAAATAAATAAAGATTTCTAGTTTTACACGTCAGATCCTTTTCAAAGGGTTGCCTTTTTTCTTTTTTTTTTTTTTTGAGACGGAGTTTGGTTCTGTCGCCAGGGCTGGAGTGCAGTGGCCGGATCTCAGCTCACTGCAAGCTCCGCCTCCCGGGTTTACGCCATTCTCCTGCCTCAGCCTCCCGAGTAGCTGGGACTACAGGCGCCCGCCATCTCGCCCGGCTAGTTTTTTGTATTTTTTTAAGTAGAGCAGGATGGTCTCGATCTCCTGACCTCGTGATCCGCCCGTCTCGGCCTCCCAAAGTGCTGGGATTACAGGCTTGAGCCACCGCGCCCGGCCAAGGGTTGCCTTTTTTCAAATTTTGAATTATCAAAATTCAAATTATCCCATGTTAAATCTTTGCTAAACAACATTCGCATTGGCTTAAAGTGGATTAAGCCTTAGTTTGTTACCCTCAGGAGATCACTTGAGGAAAAGAAAATGTTGGAAGAAGAGAGAAATCGGATCCTAACTAAACAGAAGCAAAGAATGAAAGAATTGCAGAAACTCCTGACAACCCGGGCTAAGGCTTATGACTCACATCAAAGTTTAGCTCAAATATCTAAATCCAGAGTAAAATGTCTCAGGTATCATAAAAAAATCTTGAACCTCCAGACCACTGGTTTTCAAACTTTCTTTTTTTTTTTAATCAGTAGATAGTAAAATATGAGCAGATTGAAAATGGCATTAGTGTTTTAGCTTATGGATTTAAATTGTCATCAGTTACTTATGTTCAGCACACACACACTCACCTCATGGTGAGAACCAACATATATACTCACTTTCATGGTAAGAACCATGAAGCTATGTTGAGGAATACAAACATTTTCTATTGTGGCCTTAGTTAATAGTTATAATCTTATACCAGTATCTAATCTTGTTCTTTATATTATTTTTGATTGCAGTAAACTGATATATCAAAGAGCTTTGTTCTAAGGTTTGGATGAAATCTGATAGCACAAATTAACACATTAAACATCCATTATGTGATGTGTTCATTAGCACATATGTTAATGTTTAGTAGTATGTGTTGCATTTTGTTAATTTCAATATAAAAATAAAAATATTCACGGAATCCTTAGAACCCCTTCACTAGAATTCTGCAGTACAAAGTTTGAAAACCAGTGTTCCAGATGTTGCACATAAAAATGTTGATGTTTAAGTAGGAAAATATCTCCCTCAAAGCCAGGTAAGTAATATGATTTATTACTTTTTAATCTGATTTCTAAATATACATATGTGCTTTTAATTACAATGAGTATTCTTTTATAATTTAGCATTAATCCATTGACAAAGGGAGCTTAATTTGATTAACTTGAGCATAATGTTTCTTAGAAATAGATTACTTACCCTCAGGAAGTAAACTATTAATAGCTTTTTTTTTTTTTGAGACAGAGTCTTGCTCTGTCGCCCAGGCTGGATCACCCAGGAGATGAAGCGATTCTCCTGCCTCAGCCTACAGAGTAGCTGGGCTTACAGGCACTCACCACCACGCCCAGCTAATTTTTTTTTTTTTTAGTAGAGATGTGGTTTTACCATGTTGGCCAGGCTGGTCTCAAACTCTTGACCTCAGGTGATCTGCCAACCTCGGCCTCCCAAAATGCTGGGATTACAGGCGTGAGCCACCACACCCGGACGATAGCTTTTTCATAACCCCAACTTGTGTATAATTAAGCCTAATTATTTGGAAGTATAATTGTTTTCCCCAATTCATTAATTTTATTATCTTGGTAGCAATTAAGTAGTGTAGTTTAATTTATTTAGGATCTTGCCCAAATAGTGAGAACACTTATGGTAAATTTATATATTTTGGTTCCTGTTTCTCTTTATGTTATGTTTCCATGCGCTTTATTTCTCCTTTGACTTGCTCCCATTGAATTAACTTTGCCACTAACCTGTAGGAGATCTTATTTAGGGGGAAAAAATAACAGCAAAGGCTGGATGCCATGGCTCACATCTATAATCCCAGCACCTTGGGAATCCAAGGCAGGAAGATTGCTTGAACCCAGGAGTTTGAGACCAGCCTGGTAAACATAATAAGACCCCCATTTCTACAAAAAATTAAAAACATTAGCCAGGTGTGGTGGCATGCACCTGTAGTCCCACCTACTCGAGAGGCTAAGGTGGGAGGATCATTTGAGCCCAGGAAGTTGAACCTGCAGTCAGCCATGATTGTACCACTGCACTCCAGCCTGCGCAGCAGAGCAAGAACCTGTCTCAAAAATAATAGGCCGGATGCGATGGCTCATGCCTGTAATCCCAGCACTTGGAAAGGCCGAGACAGGCAAATCACCTGAGGTCAGGAGTTCGAGACCAGCCTGGCCAACATGGTGAAAACCTCGTCTCTACTAAAAATACAGAAAATTAGCCAGGCATGGCAGTGCACGCCTGTAATCTCAGCTACTCAGAAGGCTGAGGCATGAGAATTGCATGAACCCAGGAGGTGGAGGTTGCAGTGAGCTGAAATGGCGCCACTGTGCCAGCCTGAACAACAGAATGAGACTCTGTCTCAAAACAAAAAACAAATAACAACAATAAAATAATAAATAAGAGCAAGGTCTTGTTTTCGGAAGAAATTCCTTACAGAGAAGATAGCTGATTTGTTCCAAAATGTTCTTGGTTTTATACACTTACAAATGAGACAAGAGGGCTTTCATTCATCTCTTCAGGTCAGTTTGAAGTCCCTTAATATATGTATGCCTTGGGGATTTCAGAAATTAAAGTGTTCAGACTATTCCTAGAGCATAATATGTGTGGTCTCAGAACCTAGGATTTTATTCTGCATTCCGTGAGAATTAACCAGTACAGAAGAGGAATCGAGGTAAACTGTGAACTGTGCTCATAATTTCTGATTTGTCAGCTAAGCTAAATGTTATTTCTTTTTTTTTTCATTGACTTTGTAGAGGTTGATAAGTTAAATGTTACATATGTAAGTTCTTATTTCTTAGATGATCTTTTAAAAAATTCCATTGCTTTTATTTAATTTTAGAAAGAGCGAAAAGGAAAGGATGAGAGAATACCAACGAGAACTAGAAGAAAGAGAAGAAAAATTAAAAAAGAGGCCACTGCTATTTGAAAGAGTTGCTCAGGTTGTGTTTATCGGAATTTAAGAGCTATTGTCAGTTGTTTTTTTTTTTTTTTTTACAGCTTTAGTTCCTAAATTTACAGTCCATTTTTCTTATGTGTTATATAACTGTTGGGATACATTATTGTTGTTTATGTTGGCTTCATCATATCAGCCAATGAGTAATTTTGCTTAAATCCGAGCATTTAACCAAGTGTGGTGGTGTGCACCTGTAGTCCCAGCTACTTGGGAGGCTGAGGTGGGCAAATTGCTTGAGCCCAAGAGTTTTGGTCCAACCTGTGCAATGTAGCAAGACCTCATCTCAAAAAAATAATCTGAACATTGAATCTTTTTGATGAAGCACATAAGTTTGATAAATAACATGCCAATCCAGTAGTTTGTAAAATAATTTTGCAAGCTGTTTTCTAATGGCTGGTCTTTTTTCAGTACAAACTTGGTTAGATATTAAGATGAGGCTTCATGATATCACTTGGAGGTCTTTGAAGAATTAAAAAAATGAAACAAAATGGCTAATTGAATCAGAGTTATTTCTGCCAGTTTTTTTTTTAAGTGAGTTTGTAATTCACTCTTCTCTGCAATTACTAAAAAAACTTCCTTTCTATAAGAAAAACAAACTAGCCTTACAGACAGTAGACCCTGAGTTTACTCAGTTTATGCCCAGTTTTATAATCTTTCCCTTCAGGGAGATTTGTTCATTTTAGGTCATCTTCTCCTTTATCCCATAGGGGAGGCATCTGTATGGGTGACATGGCTTAACAATTGACAAAATCACTGGAGGTTGCAGGTTCTAAATTGTGAATTTGAAGCTGTTATAATTGGACAATAGACAGTTGGAGAATTTACCTGTAACAGATGAGCGTGGTTACAGAACTGTACTTGTCAGTGACTCGGTGAGGACAGTGGACATGTATTGTGGGTGAATCTGCACGTTACAGTCTCTCAAAGTTACATAATCTTTTTGCTCACTGATCTAGATATAATTTTATGTAATGCCTTTCATTTTAAGGGATGGATTTTTTAAACATCTTTATTTCAACATTAGGGGGAAAAATCGTTTTAAGCTGTTATACATTATAATCATAAAGTGATTGGCTTTTGGCCCAAAGACATTATCTCCAGCTCTGAACTGCAAGTTTTTTGTTTTTGCTTTTTACACTGTTTCTGGGTTTTTCTTATTTTAATTTTTTTCAACTTTTATTTTAAATTCAAGGGGTACATGTGCAGGTTTGTTACAATGGTATGCCAGGCGCTGTGGCTCATGCCTGTAATCCCAGCCAGCATTTTGGGAGGCCGAGGCAGGTGGATCACCTGAGGTCAGGGGTTCGAGAGCAGCCTGGCCAACATGGTGAAACCTCATCTGTACTAAAAATACAAAAATTAGCCGGGCATGGTTTTGTGTGCCTGTAATCCCAACTACTTGGGAGGCTGAGGCAGGAGAATTGCTTGAACTTGGGAGGCGGAGGTTGCAGTGAGCTGAGATCGCATCATTGCACTCCAGCCTGAGCAACAAGAGCGAAATTCCATCTCAAAAAAAAAAAAAAAAATGGGGGGATATATTGTGTGAGCTAGGGTTTGGGGTATGATTGAACTCATCACCCACGTAATGAGCATAGTACCCAATACGTAGTTTTTCAACCCTTGCCCTCCTGCCTCCACTCTCCCTCTTATATTCTCCAGTGTCTGTTGTTCCCATCTTTATTTCCATGTGTACCCAGTGTTTAGTTCCACTTGTAAGTGAGAACATGTGGTGTTTGGTTTTCTGTTTCTGCTTTAGTTTGCTTAGGATAATGGCTTCCAGCTGCATCCATGTTGTTGCAGAGGACATGATTTCATTCTTTTTTATGGCTGTGTAGTATTCTGTGGTATATGTGTAACATATTTTCTGTATCCAATCCACTGCTGATGGGCTGGGTTGATACCATTTCTTTGCTGTTGTGAATAGCACCAGCACTTGTTATTGTCTGTCTGGTTTTTATAAAAAAATATTTTTAGAGACAGGGTCTCACTCTGTTGCCCAAGCCGGTGCAGCAGTACAATCTCACTGTAACCTTGAACTCCTGGACTCAGATGATTCCCAGTATCAGCATCCCTAGTAGCTGAGACAAAGGCCCACATCATCATGCCCAGCTAATTTTATTTTTTGTAGAGACTGGATCTCACTGTATTGCCCAGGCTGGTCTTGAACTCCTGGCCTCAAGTGATCTTCCCACCTCCACCTCCCAAGTTGATGGGATTATAGGCGTGAACCGCTGCACCTAGCTTTTGCCTGTCTTTTTGTTACAGCCTTCCTAGTGGGTATTGTTCAGTAACATTCTTTCAACTGTTCTTTTATCTTTTTCATTACAGACTCTATCTACTAGCTTATTGATATGGTAGGTGAGGATTTAGCTGTTTTACCACATTCTCTCGGAAGCACACTTACCTTCCCTTTCTCTGTCTTTCCATCCTTCCATTTCCCAGTCAGCTCTATCACAGATCAGAATTCATTGTTATGACTTAGTAAACAATGTTAGCAGCTGAGCCCTATATTATTATTATCACATTCCTTTTTCTTTTTTTTTTTTTTTTTGAGACAGTCTTGCTCTGTCACCCAGGCTGGAGTACAGTGGCACAATCTCGGCTCACTGCAGCCTCTGCCTCCTGAGTTCAAGCCATTCTCCTGCCTCAGGCTCCTGAGTAGCTGGGATTACAGGCGCGCACCACCTCGCCCAGCTAATTTTTTTTTGTGTTTTTTAGTAGAGATGAGGTTTCACCACGTTGGTCAGGCTGGTCTCGAACTCCTGACCTGATGATCCGCCCACCTTGGCCTCCCAAAGTGCTGGGATTACAGGTGTGAGCCACCGCGCCCGGCCCATCACATTTCCTTTAAAAAAATTTTTCCTTGTGTTAATAATTACTAATTTTGTTTGGTCCTCCCCCTACCTTCCCTCATTCCCTGCCAATGTATATATCATTATTATTCTTAAATTTTTCTGTTAGCTCTCAAAAATCCCCCTCAAACAGTTAAACACATTGTTAATTCATCATTTCCTTTCCTCCCCTGGAGCCCACAAGTGTCCTGCTCCACTTTGGAATGGTTTCTCTCTAGGCCAGCAGTCCTCAATCTTTTTGGCACTAGAGACTAGTTTTATGGAAGACCATTTTTCCACAGACCAGGGTTGCATGGGGTGGGGTGGATGGATGAGGGAATGGATCATTTCTGGATGGAACTGTTCCACCTCACATCATCAGGCATTAGATTCTCATAAGGAGCATGCAACCTAGATCCCTGGCATGAGCAGTTCACGATAGGGGTCACGCTGCTATGAGAATCTAATGCTATAGGAGGCAGAGCTCAGGTGGTAATGCTCACCCTCCCACTGCTCACTTCCTGCTGTGTAGCCTGGTTCCTAACAGGCCACAGCCCCGTACTTAGTTCGTGGTAATGACCCCTGCTATAGGCCTCTGGCATAAGTGACATTTTAGGACCTTTTTCACTGTTACACTGGGGATTAATAGTTAGATATTAACCTTCTGGATTTATCTACATTTCTTGTATTTCTTTTAAAGTCACTATTAATTTATTCTGGTTCTGGAAGGCTTCCTCAAATTTATCTTCCAAATCTTCATTTTTTGTTCACCTAATGAAAAATGACATAATTTCCAGAATGCTTCTCATTTATTAAATGTTCCTTTGGTATTTTTCATGGGTGCAGTACCTTTTTTTTTTTTTTTTTGAGACAGGGTGTTACTCTGTCCCAGGCTGGAGTGCAGTGGCATGATTGCGGTTCACTACAACCTCAACCTCTTTTGCTCAGGCGATCTTCCCACCTAAGCCTCCCAAGTAGTTAGGACTACAGGCACAAGCCACCGTGCCAGGCTAATTTTTGTATTTTTCGTAAAGACAGGGGCCTTACTCTGTTGTCCATGCTGGTCTTAAGCTCCTGGGCTCAAGAAATCCTCTTTTCTCAGCCTTCCAAAGTGCCGGATTCCAGGTGTGAGCCACCACACCCAGCCTATCTTTTATATCTCTGCGCATACTGGTGATGTCGTCTCAGTTTCCTTCAAGTTTCTTTTTCTCTTTTTTAGCCTCTTGTCTATCATATTAGAAGCTTTCCTCAGATTATCTTTGGTTGTCTGTTTGCATTTAAGAGGGAGATTGTACAAAGTTATTTGGAAGGTGGTTTCTAATGTTTTTTGTGAGGTTGCTGAAAGACAAGCGCTCCACTAAGCACTTTATATGCATTATCTTAACTGACCTTTACACTGCTCCTGTGAGGTTCTTATTTCACAGATGAGGGACATCTCAAGGCTTAGATGATACAACCAGAAGAAGGGGAACCAGGATTCAAACCCAGATCTGGCTGTCTTCGTGTGATTGTTTTATCTGCCATCTTGTTTTCCTGCCCCCTTCTCAACAAATGCTTTTTGAATATCAGAAAATCCCTTGAGACTCTTAAAGTCAGATAGAAACAAGACAAATGTAGTCATTCAAGACACACAACTGCAGCAATTACAGATGTGTATTAAGACAAAATTGTCAATATGATTGTTTGGGAGGTTGGGGGAATGGTCAGATTGATATATTCTTTTTTTCTATTAACCTCAATTCCAGGGAGCCAGGTACATAACCTGGGAATACTAATATTTGTGTTAGTGACATGTGAGGCTTGTTCCAAGAGGTCTAGAAAAAAAAAAAGGAAAGTAAATAAAATGCTAAATTAAAGGAATCTTTATGGGTGATACTATAAAACCAGAAAGAAAGTATGAGGTATTATTTGGGAAGACCAAAAACTGAACACAATGATTTATTATAGTGCTGTTTGTCTAAGAAATATCTTTTTTTTTTTTTTTTTT
>NW_012103221.1:2392698-2415416 GCF_000951045.1 Mandrillus leucophaeus
TTTTTTTTTTTTTTGAGACGGGGTCTCGCTCTCTCGCCCAGGCTGGAGCGCAGTGGCGCAATCTCCACTCACTGCAAGCTCTGCCTCCTGGGTTCACGCCATTCTCCTATCTCAGACTCCCGCTAATTTTTTTTGTATTTTTAGTCAAGACGAAGTTTCAGCATGTTGGTCAGGCTGGTCTCGAACTCCTGACCTTGTGATCCACCCACCTCAACTTCTCAAAGTTCTGGGATTACAGGTGTGAACCACCACATCCAGTCAGAAATATCTTTATATTAGAAAAATTAGGCCAGTGACTCACACCCTGTAATCCCAACACTTTGGGAAACTGAGGGGACAGGATCATTTGAGGCCAAGAGTTTGAGACCAGTGTCTACTGTTCTCTTTTTTTTTTTTTTTGAGACAGGGTCTCACTCTTGTCACCCACACTGGAGTGCAGTGGCGTGATCTCAACTCACTACAACCTCTGCCTCTTGGGTTCAAGCAATTCTCCTGCCTCAGTCTCCCGAGTAGCGGGGATTACAGGTGCGCACTACCACACCTGGCAAATTTTTTTTGTATTTTTAGTAGAGATGGGGTTTCACCATGTTGGCCGAGCTGGTCCCAAACACCTGACCTCAAGTGATCCACCTGCCTCGGCCTCCCAAAGTGCTGGGATTACAGGCATGAGCCACCGTGCCTGGCCTACTGTTCTCATCTTCATATCTGTGTGTACCCAGTTCCTCCCCATTCAGCTGGTCATTGAGAGACCTGTCAAATTTTCTTCCTAAATAATTTTTGGATCTGCCCTTCACCATCCTTGATGGTGAAATGCCAGGTGGAACCTTTATTTCCTATTTGAATCATAATAGTTTCATTGATTTTTCTGCCTTGCTCTTTGCAGAACCATTCATTATATCTTCACCTTACCATTTCCATTCCCCTACTAACATGTTAACCCTGGGTAGACAGTTAATAAGCCTTTATAACAGGGGCAATCATCCATTCTCACCAATTCCATTTATTCTCATTTTCAATGAATGATATCAAGGGGTCTTCTCATTAACTCCTCAAATAGTATATACAGAGTTACTGTGGCAGTGAATCACCATTGCTTTTTTTTTTTAGTACATTTTTTTTCCTGCAGTGTATTTTGCTGGAACTATTGCTGCTAATTAACGGTTGGTTTTATTAAAAACAATTTTAATAGCTTGCAGCTATTTGCTTTGCCCATTTATAGGAGTTAATTGTGGTCTCACTCCTGCTGAGTGATTCCCTAACACAATATGCCTGTGATTCTTTACAGAATAAACTATGTTGTCCTGTTTCTTGGAAATCACAGGATTAATTAACTGAGAAGATGTTAGATTGAATTTTAAACCAAAGTCAGATGAAGGCTTACTGGCACAAATTTTGACTAATGTCTTATATATTTAATTTGCTGAAGTCAAAATATACTATTGGTAATGCATTCAGAGCTAGGTTTGGGGTTTCTTTATTCTTCTCTGTAGTCTTTAGGGTATAGTTCTTATTTCTCATTTTGCCCTTCCTTTCAGTTCCCCAAGGCTTGTCTGTTGATATTCACAGACTCTAGATGGGTCTTTACTTACATTTCTAAAAAATATTATTGTTATTCACAGTGAATGCATTTTAGCAGCAGTTTGAGTGCTTCTTTTTCAGTTTTCCAGAGTATCAGGAAATGCACTGGTGATAGTTTTATCCATTGTAATCAGTCCTTGCTATTTCGGTTTCTCCTGTGTAACACTAGACTCCATGGTCCCTCATTATACTAGATTTGGCAAATATCTGACAACTACATTGCTCAAGTCAGGCTTTAGGTCACCTTCAAACCCTAGGACAACCATTACCACTTAGGGAAAGCAACATGATGTAATATAAAAGACCTAGGAAATGGTCAAGAGACTTGGTTCTATCACTCACTAGCCTTGTGACCTTAATCAAACAATTTCACCTTTGAGGCAGGGGCCAGGGGAGATTTGGTTTCTTTATTGATTAAATATGGGGGTTAGACTGGATGCTCCTCCACACACTTCCCAGTATGAATGCCATTGGTACATTGAAATTGGGCTAGTCCTAGTCACCTTGCTTTAGTTGGAGGTCCAGAGGGCAGTTCTTGGCCCTCTCACAGTTCAGATCCACTCATAGGAGCTAAAATGGACTAAAGTCGAGGCACTAGTGTGAACCCAGGCACTTTGTGACTCCATAAAGCCTGCCATCTCTGGAACTGTGATGACTTCAGTTTGACCCAGGTATGAGAGAGTCATCACAATTCCAAAAGATCTTAAAGCCAGGAAGTGACATTCTACAGATTTGAACCCAATTCTAAATTCATATTGTTTTCGTTATATCCCTTGCTTCTTCCACAGAGTAAAGATTACAACACTGGTGCTTTTATCATCTTTAATGAATTGGGGATATGGCTTATAAAGAGTAAAAATTACAGTAGATACATAAAATAAAAGAATTTGGCTGGGCGCCATGGCTTATGCCTATAATCCCAGCACTTTGGGAGTCCAAGGCGGGTGGATCACTTGAGCCCAGGAGTTTGAGACTATCCTGGACAACATAGTCCCATCCTACAAAAAATACAACAAGCCCCATCCTACAAAAAATACAAAAATTAGCTGGGCATGGTGGCGTGCGCCTCTGGTCCCAGCTACTCCAGAGGCTGAGGTGGGAGGATTGCTTGAGTCCAGGAGGTTGAGGCTGCAGTGAGTTGTGTTCACACCACTGCACTCCAGCCTGGGTAACAGAGCAAGACCCTGTCTCAAAAAGAAAAGAAAAGAATCCTCTGACAACAATTATTGCATGAAATCTTTTTTTCAGATATCTTTATAAACAGTCATAAAAGTATATAAAACCTAGGTACAATATAAAAAATAATTATAGATCAATCTAATGTGGCTGCCACCCATGTTAACAGACCATTGCTCACACCCCAAAAACCCTACGTGCCCCTTGCAAATCACAGCCCTTCTACCTCTCCCCAAGAGGTAACCACCATTCTGACTCTCAGGATAAGTACTTCCTTGTTTTTCATTGCAATTTTACAGTGTGTGTACCTATCCTCAAACAATATAGTTGTTTTGCCCATTTCTGAACTTTATATAGATCATACAATATGTACTTGTTAGTGCTTTGCTTCGTTTGCTCAGTATTATATTTGTGAGATCCATCCATGTTGTGGCATGTAACTATAGTTCATTCATTTTCATTGCTTTATTTTACTCCATTATAGGAATAGACCACAATTTATTTATCCATCCTTCTGCTAATAGATATTTGGGTGATTTCCAATTTGGGGTTATTGAAGGACAGTACTATCCTGAACATTCTTGTATATGTCCTCCCTTGGGACACATATGTGGGAGCTTCTCTGGGCATATTCCTAGGAGTGTAATTGTTGGTCATAGGGTATGCAGATTTTCAACCCACTGTGACTGCTGAACTTAATTATCACTGGCACTTTTAATCCATACATTTTTAATGAAAATTTAGTCTTCTGTTCTCATCTAAAAGGGTTTGTCTTTCCTATAGAAAAATGCAAGAATGGCAGCAGAAAAGCATTATTCTAATACCCTAAAAGCACTAGGAATATCTGATGAGTTTGTTTCAAAGAAAGGCCAAAGTGGAAAAGTACTTGAGTACTTCAACAATCAAGAGACAAAAAGTGTCACTGAAGACAAAGAAAGGTAACATGTATAAGATGTCTGAATGGCTTACCTTTGAAAAAGTATTACCTGCAGAAAAGCACAATTTTATACTATATATATTTTTTGTTCTATATTGTTTTAAAAAGATCTTTTACCCAATAGTAAAAGACGTGTGAACTGTTGTAAAACATACTGATATTTTAACATGTTTGACACATTAACGTTCACATTAAGTATTTTATTTTTAAAGCAGAATAACTTAGATTTCTTACTGACATAAGTAACAAAAATAATAGCATGCTTTCAAATGAAGTTTAAAGAATCAATCACTCAAATTTTGAAATAGGGCAGGCGCGGTGGCTCACGCCTATAATCCTAGCACTTTGGGAGGCCGAGGCAGGTGGATCACAAGGTCAGGAGATCGAGACCATCCTGGCTAACATGGTGAAACCCCGTCTCTACTAAAAATACAAAAAATTAGCCGGGTGTGGTGGCGGGCGCCTGTAGTCCCAGCTACTCGGGAGGCTAAGGCAGGAGAATGGCATGAACCTGGGAGGCGGAGCTTGCAGTGAGCCGAGATCGCGCCACTGCACTCCAGCCTGGGTGACAGAGACTCCGTCTCAAAAAAATAAAAAAATAAAAATTTTTGAAATAAATTAATTTTCAGGAATATTAAATTTCTCAATGGGCACTTTTATAGCATTTTCTTTCTTTTTTTTGAACTGTCTTGATAACAAATTGGAATTCATACACTTGAGGAAGACTGGCTACATGGTGGCATACTTGCAGAGGGTTTGTTTACTTTTAAACTAACTCATTTTTCCTTTGAAAGATTGATAAATTTCTTCCCCTAGCTTTAATGAAGAAGAAAAAATAGAAGAAAGAGAGAATGGGGAAGAAAATTATTTTATTGATACCAACAGCCAGGATTCTTACAACGAAAAAGATGAAGCCAATGAAGAAAGTGAAGAAGAGAAATCTGTTGAAGAATCACACTGAATCATCAAGGTCTCCTCTCTATGCCCTTGCTGTTGTTTGCAGCGTCAGGGTGTCAGCAGCTGCATTTGTGTTTAGAACATCTGTGGGGATGCCTCTGATATGTGCAGGGCTGTTGATCAAAGTCATCTGTAGCCTGAAAAGCCTGAATCCAGCTGATTGGTCATTTGATCAGTTAGAGTAAGGCTTTGCCTATTCAGTTTTAAAAATCACTGTATATGATCTGTTTGCAACTACGATTTTGTATTTTTAAAAAGTGTTTCAGAACCACAGCTGTCACAAACTGATTAGTTTTAAAAAAATACATTATTCCATTAATTTTACTGGAAAAAATGGCGTAGTATTGAAAGCAGAGAGAAGTATTGGTCTTTGGTGATTTACTTTTTAAAAATTTTGGAAAGTGTGAATCAGTAAGTATTTTTAATTATACTATTTGCCCATTCTTTTTCTCTGCAATACATTTCACAGAATAAATCCTCGAACTTGTTTTGCTGCTCTGAGCCATTTTTAAAAGTATAGAAAAAAAATAGATACTTGCAAATTTACATTTATTTTTGCACTGAAAGTTTACTGTTAAATTGTCTACACCATCATCCCTTTTTCTTTTTATCCTTAGTTCTAGTCCAAATTATTTTTGATATTATTGGGAAAGTTTTTATACTAGCTTTTTTAACCCTATGTATTATTACAGATGGAAGGAATTATGGCATGTGCTAAATTAGGGGCAAGTATCCCTGTTTTATATATGATGAAATTGTGCATAATAACTTGGCTAAGGCAAGTCTTCAAAGTAATTCAGATTTAATTCTTTACTGCTAGACCCAGTTGTGTTCAACTTTTTACATATTATTGCCAACACGCTTTGTCTCTCTGTGTACAATGTTAATCTGATTTTATAAATCTATAATTTTTTTCTGTAAGCAAATTTTTGTTTTAAAATTTGAAGTCAGTCATAAATATAATACAGCATAAGACATTTTCTTCTCTAAAAACAATCAGCATCATTTTAAAAGGATGAACTAATACAGGTGTATGTAATAGCAGTGTTTCCCAACTGGCAATTTATGCTTTAAATTAAAAAATAAGGTCGTTTTTCTCCATTAGGGGCAAATGTTTACTCGTAATTTTCTCCCTACAGTTTGTGTTAAATTGCTTTTCACTATTATTATATTGTAAACTCCTTGGGAGTTGGCACCACTTAAAAATTCATCTTTGTATTCCCTTAATATTTGGCACAGGATTGTACATATGGTAGGTACTTAATAAAGGTTTGAATGAATGTGTAGATGAATATGGTTTTTATACACTTACAGCTACTTCAGAATGAGTACACATGGGATTAAAAACATTTCCCTCCTAGCTCATTGGGAACCTGTGTAACACAATCTGCAAATTGTAATAGTGCTTAAAACATTACTTGCTTTCAAGGATTCACGCCTGTCCCTTCTCAATTTCATGGGGAGAATATGGACTTTGGTCATGAAACACTTGGCTTCAGGACCAATCTCGTTTTCTTACCTTTAAAAAAATGGGAATAGTACCTATCTTGAGTGGCCGTGGGAAGGACTGGATGAAATCATGTATGGAAAGGTCTTTGCAAACTGTGATATACAAATGATGGTGTCAGAAGACAGAATATTCCTGAGGAAAATATTAACTTAAAATTCTTGTACTTAAATGAGATACACTGTGATTTACATATTATTTTGTTAGAAATAACTTTTGAAGCACTTTGTTAGACATGATCTGGTAAACACAGAACCAAAGTTAAAAAGAGAGAGAGAGACACTGACAGCTTCAAATCATTCTATGCGTATCACTGTTTTCTTAAGAAAGCCGTCAAATTGACAGCTGAAAGATTACTTTAGCAGGTCACATTACACAGTGATGGTCAGAAGTCAATTGGTTAAATCAAACATGTTTTCAGGTGTTAGGTAACTGAAAATTTTTTACATTTGTATCATCTGAATTGGCTCCAGAATTCCTTTTGCTTATGGGATTTTACTTTATACAAGATTAACCTAACATCAAGAAAAAGGTTATGCTCTTTTTTTCTTTCGTAATATTACTGGATACCCTATGACTTCATATTTATTTCTGCAGAAGAAATGGCCTGGGGACTTGTTGGAGAATTAAGTTATTTTAGACATACACAAACACATGTATATATGTATCTATATATATGATGGAAGGCTGGATGCAGTGGCTCATGCCTGTAATCCCAGCACTTTCGAAGGCAGAGGAAGGCGGCTCACTTGAGGTGAGGAGTTCAAGATCAGCCTGGGCAACATGGTGAAACCCTGTCTCTACAAAAAATACAAAAGTTAGCCAGGCAGGGTGTCATGTACCGAGTAGTCCCAGATACTCGGGAAGCTAAGGTGGGAGGATTGGTTGAGCCCAGGTGGTTGAGGCTGCAGTGAGCCCTGATCACGCCACTCCAACCTAGGTAACAAAGTGAGACCCTGACTCAAAAATAAAATATATATATGATGGAAAATTTCACTTTTTTTTTTTTTTTTTGAGACGGAGTCTCTCACTCTGTTGCCCAGTCTGGAGTGCAGTGGCGTGATCTCGGCTCACTGCAACCCCTGCTGCCCAGGTTCAAGCGATTCTCCTGCTCCACCTCCCAAGTAGCTGGGATTACAGGTGCCTGCCACCACGCCTGGCTAATTTTTGTATTTTTAGTAGAGATGGGGTTTCACCATCTTGGCCAGGCTGGTCTTGAACTCCTGACCTCGTGATCCACCTGCCTCGGCCTCCCAAAGTGCTGGGATTACAGGCGTGAGCCACCACGCCTGGCTAATTTTTGTATTTTTAGTAGAGATGGGGTTTCACCATCTTGGCCAGGCTGGTCTTGAACTCCTGACCTCGTGATCCACCTGCCTCGGCCTCCCAAAGTGCTGGGATTACAGGCGTGAGCCACCATAACCGGCCACCAATTTTTCTTTTACTCTGTTGAGTTAGTCTACACAATAAAACAAATGAGCATGCCTTTAAGGGTATCTGGTATTTTTCTCTTACACAGTATTTCTCAAGTTAATTCTAGTCACTTGAGAATAGCAAAGATTTCAACATTTGGACCTAGGCAATAAAAAGTCATTAACTTCAGGCCGGGTGTGGCGGCTCATCCCTGTAATCCCAGCACTTTGGGAGGTTGAGGCAGGCGGATCACCTGAGATCAGGAGTTTAAGACCAGCCTGGCCAACATGGTAAAACCCCGTCTCTACTAAAAATACAAAAAAATTAGCCAGGTGTGGTGGCATGTGCCTATAATCCCAGCCACTTGGGAGGCTGAGGCAGGAGAATCGCTTGAACCTGGGAGGCGGAGGTTGCAGTGAGCCGAGATTGTGCTACTGCACTACAGCCTGGGCAATAAGAGTGAAAACTCTGTCTCGAAAAAAAATAAATAATAACTTTATAAAAATTACTGACCGGGAACGGTGGCTCACGCCTGTAATTCCAGCACTTTGAGAGGCCGAGGGGGGCGGATCACGAGGTCAGGAGACCAAGACCATCCTGTCTAACATGGTGAAACCCCGTCTCTACTAAAAATACAAAAAATTAGCCGGGCGTGGTGGTGGGTGCCTGTAGTCCCAGCTACTCGGGAGGCTGAGACAGGAGAATGGCGTGAACCTGGGAGGCAGAGCTTGCAGTGAGCCGAGAGCATGCCACTGTACTCTAGCCTGGGCGACAGAGGGAGACTAAGTCTCAAAAAAAAAAAAAAAAATTACCTCTGCTTCAAAGAAAAATGTATGCCCTTCTCAACCAACTATCACATGTGTATATGTGTGTTTTAGTGGTTGTTTAGAAGGGAGCAAGTTATTGTGAAATGAAGTTTTTGTCAATTTGACAAGATTTAGACTATAATATTATAGTGTCAAAGTTATTACTTTGTCCTAAATGCTTTAGGCAGTCTCATTTCTTGTCACTTATATGTAGTCCTGATGTGGCCTGTGGCTGGCTAACTTACCTGTATTGTTAGAAAAGTTATAGGAATAACTTTTTTAATTTTTAATTTTAATTTTAATTTAGCTTAGAGACAGTGTCTCGCTATGTTGCCCAGGCTGGTCTCAAACTCCTGGGCTCAAGTAATCCTCCTGCCTTGGCTTCTCAAAGTGTTAGGATTACAGGCATGAGCCACCATGCCTGGCCAGGAATAACTTTTATGTTATAGCAACTTTGTTTTTAAGGGAGGAAATAATAATCAGGGTCACAGTATATAGTGTGTTTTTAAATTTTTACTTAAAAATTACAATATTCTGCCAGGCACAGTGGCTCACACCTGTAATCCCAGCACTTTGGGAAGTTGAGGCAGGCGGATTACTTGAGGTCGGGAGTTTGAGACCAGCCTGACCAACATGGTGAAACCCTGTCTTTACAAAAAATACAAAAATTAGCCAGGTATGGTCGTGGGCACCTGTAATCCCAGCTACCCAGGAGGCTGAGGCAGGAGAATCGCTTGAACCTGAGAGGCAGAAGTTGCAGTGAGCTGAGATCATGCCACTGCACTCCAGCCCGGGCAACAGAGCAAGACTCTGTCTTAAAAAAAAAAAAAAATTCCAACATTCTGGCCAGATGCAGTGGCCTACACCTGTAATCTCAGCACTTTGGAAGGCTGAGATGGGAAAATCACTTGAGTCTAGGAGTTCAAGACCAGCCTGGGCAACAGAGTGAGATCCTGTCTCAGGAAAAAAGAAAAAAAGATATTCAGATTCTATTTTACAACTAATATAGATGGAGTAAATGAAAAATAAAACTATGGCTTGTAAAATTTTCTAGTTAAGAAAGCAGATATACTAACATTTAGATGTCTACTTTATTTTTTCATTTGTGTAACAACTAAGACTGTGGTCCTTGGCAAATTATAAATCTCAATAAGAGAAGGAGATACAAAATTGAGAAGGAAAAAAATTGGTATATAACTATTAAAAGTCAAGGCATAGCCGGGTGCGGTGGCTCACGCCTGTAATCCCAGCACTTTGGAAGACCGAGGCAGGCAGATCACAAGGTCAGGAGTTCAAGACTAGCCTGGCCAATATCGTAAAACCCCATCTCTACTGAAGGTTCAAAAATTAGCCGGGCATGGTGGTGGGCACCTGTAGTCCCAGCTATTCTGGAGGCTGAGGCAGGAGAATCACTTGAACCCGGGAGGCCAGGGTTGCAGGGGGCCGAGATTGTGCCACTGCACTCCAGCCTGGGTGACAGAGCAAGACTCTGTCTAAAAAAAAAAAAAGAAAGAAAAAAAGTCACAGCATAAAATGCATGCTTATATCTAACTCTGAAAAGATATACCAGAAAATAAAAATGTTAATAGAGTTAGCCTCTAAGAGCCTGGGAATAGGTGATGGAAGAGAGACTTCATTTTTTTGTTTCTTCCTTTTCAACACTTGCATATGTTAAAGAAAAATATAAACAAGGCTTTAGCTTTGTAGGAAGGTATTTTCTAGTCATATCTTCTAGATGTGCCCATCACCTAATGTCAAGAATTATCAACTCACAATTAAGTTTATTTCTTCTATATTCCCACTCTCTGGCCCCTAGTTGTTTCGAAGCAAATCACAGACATATTTAATGTATAAATATTTCAGTATAGATCTTTAAATGATAAAAACTTTCCCTTGTTACACAGCTCCAATACCATCATCACACATACAAAAAAGAATAATACGAAAAAGAATAACCCCTTAATACCAGTTATCTAGCAGTGTTACATTTATCCTACTGTCTTTAAGGTGATGTTTTTCAGTGTCTTCCTTAATGCCACCAACAAATAACTTCTTAACAGCCGAGCGGCACCTGGTCTATGAGAACATTCTCTTGAGACAGCCCTCTTTGGTTCCACAGCTCTCCCATCCACCTTGTGTGGCCTTGTATTCATGACTGCATCCACCTGCTCCACAGTGGCATAGGTGACAAACCCAAAGCCTCTGGAGCGCTTGGTGTTGGGATCTCTCATGACCACAACCTGTGAGCATTCCCCATTGCTCAGAATGGCTCCTCAGCCTCTCATCAGTCGTTTCAAAGCTCAGCCCTCCAGTGAAGAGCCGCCACAGCTGCTCGGCTCTTTAGGATACTGACTTAGACATGACGGCAGTGGGAAGAGAGATTTTAACCATGCTTCCTGGTGGCAGCCATGGGCAGAAAGTGGGTTTCTATTAAATGCAGCAGAACACAGTTCCTAATTCAAGAGATATACCCAACTCATCATTAAATATACTGTATGAAGTAACATTTCTGAATTTCCACCAGCTACATGTGTCTGTGATGTACACTGAGGTTCATCATTTACTTCTCTTAGAAGAATGCTCACTTCTTCCAAGACAAAAAATATCCTCTATGAGGAAAAAATGCAAAACAAGACATTAACATTGTATAATAGAAAAAAATCATAAAGGAGCCTTTCTCAAACAAATAACGATATTCGTTCATCTTGAATGCTTAATAAAAAGATGGTATACTTCATTATGAAAATAAGTTACCCTGTTGCATTATAATAAAGCTCAGATAGATGGGAAAAAAACCACAGCATCCTTTTGCTAACTCTAAAATTTATGTTCCTGAAAACCATGCCAAGAGAGTGTGTGGTTGAGGAACTGCAATACTTCATGGGAAACAAAAAGAGGAATCAAAATAGGACAGGAGGAAGCCTGACAAAGTCAGTGCATTTAAAAAAATGTTCACTAATATAGAACAGTCCACTGAAGATAATGTCAATGACATTAATGTACAATTAGTTGTTTTTTGTTATTCCTTGCTCATCACCACATTTTCAGGACTTCTGTTTCTATCAGATTTGAACAAGATTTTGGTTTTTTGGGTTTTTTTTTTGTTTTGAGATAGAGTCTCACTCTGTCACCTAGTCTGGAGTGCAGCAGCGGGATTGTGGCTCACTGTAACCTCAACCTCCTGGGTTCAGTGATCCTCCTTCCTCAGCCTCCTGAGTAGCTGGGACTACAGGCATGTGCCACCACCATGCCCAGCTAATTTTTGTACTTTTTGTAGAGACAGGGTTTTGCCATGTTGCCCAGGCTGGTCTTGAACTCCAGGAATCCAGTGATCCACCCACCTCAGCTTCCCAGATTGCTGGGTGCATTTAGTTTTGATAGCTCTTTAGTCTCTCTTTGTCTAAACAGCTCTCTGCCTTTTTTGTCCTTCATTTCATTGTTACTTTGTAAGAGTCCAGGCCAGTCATCTGTAGCCTGGCATATAATTTAGATTTGTCTAATTGTTTGCTTTGATTGGATTCTGGTTAAACATTGTGGGCAGGAATACTACCTAGCTAATTTGTGTACTTTGTATGACATTAAGTGGGGAGGCACAGAATGTCACTTTGTCGCATTATTATTGATACTAAATTTGATCACTTGGTTAAAGGGTTATCCATCCATCAGTTCTCTGCATTGTAAAGGCACCTGTATCCCTTGATGGCTTAAGTAACCTGGTAGTGTCGGGGGGATACTTGACGCGGTGTGAACATCCTGTTCCCCAACACACTTTACCTAACGGTTTTAGTATTCCTTGATGGTCTTCACCTGAATAAGTTGTTATGCTGGGGGTTGCAAAATGGTTGTTTTCTAATTCTATTATGCGTTCTATATTAGCTGATAGTCTCCGTAAAGAAGAGCTTCCCAGTCTCTATTATGTGAGGTATCACCATGATGCACAAATTCTTCATTTATTCAATGTGTTATAATGTGTTACCATCATTAAAATTTTATAATTATGCTCAAATTGTCCTAAATTTGGCCAGTGGGAGCTCCTACAAGCTGATTTGTGTGTTTTATTTATATCTTTCCATCAGTCTTTGTGCACTTTCTTACTTTCTGGAACAAGAAGAAATCCAAGGATCATCTTGTACTTTCTCTGCCCCAGCCCTGGCATCAGTCATTTATTTGACAGACCCTGAAGCCTTTTAATGGAAAACGGTGTTCAGAAATTAGGATCCAGCCGGGGATGGTGGCTCATGCCTGTAATCCCAGCACTTTGGGAGGCCGAGGCGGGTGGATCACATGAGGCCAGGAGTTTGAGACCAGCCTGGCCAACATTGTGAGACCCCATCTCTACTGAAAACACAAAATTTAGCCAGGCGTGGTGATGGGCACCTGTAATCCCAGCTACTCAGGAGGCTGAGGCAGGAAAATCGCTTGAACCCAGGAGGTGGAGGCAGTGAGCCAAGATTGCACCACTGCACTCCAGCCTGGGTGATAGAGACTCCAACTCAAAAAAAAATAAAATAAAAATAAAAATTAGGATCTGAATGTTAGGGATACTCATTGTTACTAGATGTCATTGTTTCTAGGTCTGGGAAACATACATGCTTCCTGTTTTGGTTTGGTTTTGGTTTCGTTGCTTGTTCCAGACAGGGTCTTGCTTTGTCACCCGGGCTGGAATACAGTGGTAGAATCACTGCAGTCTCAACCTCTGGGTTCAAGTGATCCTCCCACCTCAGCCTGCTGAGTAGCTGGGACCACTCTTACAAGCCACCGCACCTGGCTAATTTTTAATCATTTTTGTAGAGATAGGGTCTCACATGTTGCCCAGGCTGGTCTTGGACTCCTGAACTCAAGCCATCCTCCTGCCTCGGCCTCCCAAAGTGTTGGGATTACAGGCATGAGCCCCTGCACCTGGCCTATGTTTCTTCGTTTTTGAAAATGTTGGTTTAACACTTGGTGATGAAGCAACTTCAAGGATTTGTCCTAAGCTGAGTGTATCTCAATGCTGGGCTTGAATGTCTGTCACACGAAAAAGAGACCCCACCAGGCTCCATGCTTAGGATCCAGTATTCACATATGGTGAGTGTGTTATTAATTATATTGAATTTAAATTCTTATTTCAATAATCTTCTTGATAATTTTGAATTTGTTGGCTTAGTCCAAAGTAAGAATTGGTTAGATCACCATTATTTTTCCTCCTAATGTAACTGATTAAGAGCTTGTACCAGGTACAGAGAAGCATTCTAGCATTTTCTTGTTTCCTTGTGCTGTGTTAATAGTATTATCTTCAGTCTGAGGTTTCTCTGCAGGATTTTCTTTTAAAGCTGCTTGTCTGTTTTGTGAGGATTGGTTTTGGAAAGCTGCTAATATGATCTGTGAAGTGACTCACAGGGCACACACAACGTGAGGGGCATGGCCAAGTTCCATGCAAATGAAAGCGAAGGGCCCTGTCCCCATGTGGCACTCGGCCGTCTGCAGACCAGATCATGTGAGCAGCCAGTGACAATCCACATATTAAATCTTGGTAAAGTTTTATTTCCTTTTTAGACAAAGTTAGTATAAACGTTCTACCTATTTCAGTTTTGAATTGCAGTTTCTTTCTGCAGCAAATGGGTCATGTTGCTCCCCTCCCGCCCTGGGTGTGTGACCCCACTTGGAAAATGCCTGTTTGGGGCACCTGCGACTGACTCCCGGCTGCTTTCCCTGCTTCCTCTCTGGCCGATGCAGCCAGTGTGGCTAGAATGAAGAGTGACTATAGGACTGTGATTGCTGAGGCAAGTAGGGCAGAGAATGAAGGGCCATTTGCTTCAAGTTAAAGTACACACAGGCTGGCGCTGTGGCTCACACCTGTAATCCTAGCACTTCAGGAGGCCGAGGTGGGAGGATCATGTCCAGGAGTTCGAGACCAGCCTGGGCAACAGAGCGAGACCCTCCCCCCGCAATCTTTACAAAAAATACAAAAATTAGCCACACCTAGTGGTGTGTGTCTGTGTTCCCAGCTACTCAAGAGACTGAGGCAGAGGATTGCTTGAGCCCAGGAGGTCGAGGCTGCAGTGAGCAGAGATTGAACCACCACATTCCAGCCTGGGTGACAGAGTGAGACCCTGTCTTAATTTAAAAAAAAAAAACAAAACAAAAAACCGTCAGTTTACAGGAAGCCAGGACAGAGAGAGAATAAACCCGAACTCCCCAACCCACCATTGCCCCAGTGTCGAGATGATACTTGTAGATTTGGGCAAGGGATGAAGGGATGCCTCTGCTGTCAGTCAAGGTCAGAGTGCTAATGTGACACAGGCAGTGGGAGGGTGAATGTAAGGTAATAAATAAAGTGAAAACAGTGTGTTCACAGGAGTAAGACTTCTATGCGTAGCTCAAATGTGGGGTTTCAGAAGAAATGCATCCTCAGGGTGGAGATGTGTTCAAGTTTATGCTATGGGAGAAAGCCAACGTCAGTGGAGGTCTCACTGCCACCCAAAGATCCACGCTTACCTCCTCTCAAGGGGTGGAGGTTGTGGGGGAAGCAAGCAAGACTTGAGCTTAGGAGGCCTCTCTGCAGAGCCAGCAGCAACTGGTTTAGGGCTCAAGAAAAGATGTTGATTTTCCACAGAAGCCTAAGGATGAAAAATTTGCAAGACACAGAAAAAAGGGGATAGGCTTTCAATTATTTTTGTTGGGAGGACTGGTTTGCTTTGGGTAAAAGGAGGTACAGTGGAGGAGGGACAAAACATAGGGAGAGAGGCCGGGTGTGGTGACTCACACCTGTAATCCCAGTATTTTGGGAGGCTGAGGTGGGCGGATCACTTGAGGTCAGGAATTCAAGACCAGCCTGGCCAACCTGGTGAAATCCGGTCTCTACTAAAAACACAAAAACCATCTGGGCATGGTAGAGCATGCCTGTAATCCCAGTTACTTGGGAAGCTGAGGCAGGAGAATTGCTTTAACCCGGGAGGCGAAGGTTGCAGTGAGCTGAGACCGCGCCACTGCACTCCAGCCTGGGTGACAAAACGAGACTTCATCTCAAAAAAAAAAAAAAGAGACACATCTTTCAGGGTGGACACGGAGGATTTTGCCAGTAAACAGCAAACCTTTTGCTCAGGTTGGAGAGGCTTCTGGCCCTTTGTACGCCCTTTCCTGGGGCGATACAATTGGCCATCAGGACATTAGTCATAAGTTGTCCCCTCCCTTGAGGCTGATTCAACAAACAGGTTCTTTCCTGCTCTCCAAGCACGCCATCATACAGCATGCCGGCATGGCATTTGGACAAAGATTTTCTACCTAACTTTGTACTTATATGGAATCTCTCCGAGAAAGGTCCTCCCAGATAATGGTGTGACTTACTAGAGGACAGTAATTTATAGCTGTAATTTGTTAATCCCATGAGTATCCCTAGAGGAGGAAAAATCTTGATTGTATGGAAGCTGTGGGGACTTAAGGTCTTTATAAAATAATTGACTCAGGGCTGCCCCTGGTCATCTGATGGGAACAACTCCTTCTTTGTGGACCCCTAGGCATCAAGGAATAGCTTCACACCCACAGATAGTGACTGATTTGGACAAACGGAGCTGATCACTCACTCTTCAGACTGATAGAGACTGGCAACCGAAAAATCATGAGAAATTCCAGCATCTCTAACCTCACTCTGAGAGTGGCAGCCCTGGAAAGGAGAAATTTATTTCTTAAGAAGGGGATTCAGCCTCCGGCTGAAAAACTGAAAGCAAACTCTTTGAAAGAGAAGAGCTTGGCAAGGGATTTATACTGAAGTTGGCCAAGTATACGCATTCAACAGGTTGTAGGAGGAGCTATGAATATTCATGAAGGGGGTCCTGATCACGCATTTTGAACAAACATGCATGTATTTCCTCCTGTCTTGCCCTGCTGCCCAGGCTGGAGTGCAGTGGTGCAATCATGGCTCACTGCAGCCTTGACCTCCTAGACTCAAGCAATCCTCTCACCTCAACCTCCCAAGTAGCTGGGATTACAGGTGCACATCATCAAGCCTGGCTAATTTTTGTATTTTTTGTAGAGACGGAGTTTCGTCACATTGACCTGGCTTGTCTCAAGCTCCTCTCAAGCAGAGGAAAGGAAGAGAAGCAGAGATACAGATTACGATTGTGCTAACAGTTGTCTAAGCATAACTGTATAACAGTATTACAACTACTGCATTTCAACTCATGTTACAGCAAGCATTTCAATGATATGACAATATCTTTGATCAAGGCATTCTGTAGCTCAGGAGTGGGCAGAAAGCAGTTAAAAGATCTAACAAAACCAATAAGAAGCAAAAAAGTTCAAAGAGCAAACTGTCAGGAACCTAGGAACTCAGAGAAAATGGGGATAAGTTCTGGACGAACAGAATTTATGTACAGAATTCCAATCCATTTCTGAGGCAATAATTTTCTCACTGGTAGGTGACACTCCAGCCACCCACAAACCTCATGCCCCTTGTCTCAGTGGTGCTCCCCTTTGCCCCCTGACTGCTTCTGCATTTTCCTTCCCATTGCTGCCTCCAGGATGCATCTTTCTGGCATCGCTAACCTCACTCTGAGAGTGGCAGCCCTGACTGCCTGGCACTTTACACACACTGCTAAGTCAGAACTCCTCAGGGTTGGGTCATAATTGTTGTAATGTTGTATCCCTGAAGGCCAGATTTTATCTTTCCACTTTCTATCCCCAGGACTGGCCCGGAGTCCAGTATGTAGGATGGGCTTAATCCATGTTTTTGAGTGAATGACTAATACATAAATCCATAATAATCAAGCACACTATGTTTCAGCAAACACCTCAACAATATAGCTATCAGAGTGACTTTTTTCTTTCTTTTTTCTTTTTTTTGAGACAGGGTCTTGCTCTGTCACCCAGGCTGGAATGCAGTGGCACAACTGCAGCTGACTGCAGCCTCACCTTCCTGGGCTCAAGTTATCCTTCCACCTCCGCCTCCCAAATAGTTGGGACCACAGGTGCGTGCCACCACACGCACCTTACTGTTTTGTTTTGTTTTGTTTTGTTTTTTAAGGTGGAGTCTTGCTGTGTCACCCAGGCTGGAGTGCAATGGCATGATCTCAGCTCACTGCAACCTCCACCTCCTGAGTTCAAGCAATTCTTCTGCTTCAGCCTCCTGAGTAGCTGTTACTACAGGCGTGCATCACCACGCCTGGCTAATTATTGTATTTTTTTTTTTTAGGAGAGACCAGGTGTCACCATATTGACCAGGCTGGTCTTGAACTCTGACCTTGTGATCTACCCGCCTCGGACTTCCAAAGTGCTGGGATTACAGATGTGAGCCAGCATGCCTGGCCACATCTGGCTAATTTTTTAAATTACTTGTAGAGATGAGGTCTCTCTAGTTGCCCAGGCTGGTCTTTAACTCCTGGGCTCAAGTGATCCTCAGCCTCCCAAAACGCTGGGATTACAGGCATGAGCCACTGCCTAGAATATCTTTTTTCTCTTTTTTTCTGGTATTGTTACTTTAATCTTCATAAGAACATAACACAAGACTATTCACTACCAAATTTACACTTAAGCATTCTGTTTTGTTTTTTTGTTTTTTTTTTTTTTTTAGACGGAGTCTTGCTCTGTCGCCCAGGCTGGAGCACAGTGGTATGATCTCAGCTCACTGCAAGCTCTGCCTCCCAGGTTCATGCCATTCTCCTGCCTCAGTCCCCCGAGTAACTAGGGCTATAGGCACCGCCACCACGCCTGACGAATTTTTTTGTATTTTTAGTAGAAATGGGGTTTCACCGTGTTAGCCAGGATGGTCTCAATCTCCTGACCTCGCAATCCACCCGCCTCGGCCTCCCAAAGTGCTGAGATTACAAGCATGAGCCACCGCACCCAGCCAGTATTCTTTAAAGGATGGAATGTTTGTTGTTTTTGTTGTTGTTTTGGTTTTTAAGAGTCTCACTTTTTTTGCCCAGGGTAGAATATAATGGTGTGATCTCGGCTGACTGCAAACTCTGCCTCCCAGGTTCAAGTGATTTTCCTGCCTCAGCCTCCCGAGTAGCTAGGATTACAGACGATGCCCGGCTAATTTTTGTATTTTTAGTAGAGACGGTATTTCACCATATTGGCCAGGCTGGTCTCGAACTCCTGACCTCAGGTGATCCACCTGCCTTGGCCTCCCAAAGTGCTGGGATTACAGGCATGAGCCACCATGCCCGGACTAAAGTATGGAATGTTTTATTGGAGGCTTTTAATTATTTTATTTCAACCAGAGAGCTAACTTATAAATAATCCATATAAAATCATCAGACTGTCCTATAATACATGCTAATTCATTAATTAACAAAAACTTAATCTAGGTACTGAGAATACATCAGCAAACAAAAAAGAGAGTCCCTAGTCTCATAAAATTTACATGCCAGTTGGGGGAGGATTGGACATAAGCAGTATAAAAATAATGTCAGTTGATTAATAAAAAAAAATAAAGCAAGGTGAAGGGGTGAAGAGTAACTTGGGGAGAGTTTGCCTAGTTAGAGTCAGGAAGGCCTCTCCAATAAGCGACATTTGAGTAAAGGCCAGAAGGAAGTTAGGGCTGTATGTCTGTGGATAACTGGGGGAGGCATCTTAGATAGAGGAACAGCAAGTACCCTGGGCCTGGGGTTTTGAATTACGGGGAAACCCATGAGGCCACAGCAGTGAGATGTGGAGAGAGTTGCAAAATGTGAAGTCAGAAAAATAGCAGATTCAATGGGGCCTTCTGGGACACAGTAAAGATTTTGCATTTTATTCTGAGTGAGATAGGGAACTTTGGGAGGGGTGAAAACTGAGGAGGGACTTGGGTTTTAAATGGTCACTCTGGGCCAGGCACAGTGGTTCACGCCTGTAATCCCAGCACTTTGGGAGGCTGAGGCAGGAGGAGTGCTTGAGCCCACGAGTTCAAGACCAGGCTGGGCAACGTCATGAGACCACATTTCTACAAAAAATAAATTTAGGCCAGGCGTGGTGGTTCACACCTGTAATCCCAGCATTTTGGGAGGCCGAGGTGGGCAGATCACTTGAGGTCAGGGGTTCGAGAGCAACCTGGCCAACATGGTGAAACCAGTCTCTACTAAAAATATGAAAATTAGCCGGGTGTGGTGGAGCTCACCTGTAATCTCATCTGCCCTGGAGGCTGAGTCAGGACAATCGCTTGAACCTGGGAGACAGAGGTTGCAGTGAGCTGAGATCGTGCTACTGCGGCACCAGCCTGGGCGACAGAGTGAGACTCCATCTAAAAGAAAATAAATAAATAAATAAATAAATAATTAGCCAGGTGTGGTGATGCATACCTGTAGTCCCAGCTGCTTGGGAAGCTGAGGTGGGAGGATTGCTTGAGCCTAGAAAGTCAAGGCTACGGTCAGCCATGATCTCATCACTGCACTCCAGTCTGGGTGGACAGACCAAGACTCGATCTCATAAAAAAATAATAAATAGGTGGTTGCAACAAGCCAATAATCCAAGTGAGAGTTGCTGGTGGCTTGCACCAGAGTTGTAGTGGAGGAGGTAGAAATATTTGGATTCTGGATATATTTCAAAGGTAACACTAAAAGGATTTGAATGTGAAGTACGGAAGAAATTAATGCATCCAAGGATGAAGTTTCTGTGGGAAGCAATTGGAGGATGGTGTTGCCACTTAATGAATTGGGGAAGATTTGGGAAGAAATGGGTTTGGGGAGTTAGTAGATGCTGTGATGTCCTGTCCTGCATCCTCCTGGCCTACCTCTGAGTTTGCTTGCAGCCAGGGTGGACAGTTCCCGTATAGGCTGATGGCTTCTACCTCAAGTTCACCTTTGTTCCTCTACTTCCCTGCCTGCAAGATCTCTCCATTGCCAGCGACCTTATTCAGCTTGGCTGCACAGCAGATCACAAGTGCTGGGGACCAGGCCAGGCGCAGTGGCTCATGCCTGTAATCCCAGCACTTTGGGAGGCCGAGGTGGGTGGATCATCTGAGGTCAGGAGTTTGAGACAAGCCTGACCAACATGGAGAAACTCCCTCTCTACTAAAAATACAAAAATTAGCTGGGCATGATGATGCATGCCTGTAATCCCAGCTACTCAGGAGGCTGAGGCAGGAGAATCGCTTGAACCTGGAAGGCGGAGGTTGCCATGAGCCGAGATCGCACCATTGCACTCCAGCCTGGGCAACAAGAGTGAGACTCCATCTCAAAAAAAAAAAAAAAAAGGAAGTACTGGGGACCTAAATCCCCCGGGGAACTACTGGCCAGTGAGGCATAGGGTAAGGAATTAATTGGTGAGTAACCTGGCTTCTCTTTCCGTGGCGAGACTGTTCTGAGATACCTTCTACAGGACTCCTTACAGGGTATCCAGCAGGATTTAGCTTCAATTGCCTACAGTAATAACCTGCTCCTTAGAGCACCCCTTATTAACTCTCCTCCCTTCTCTGTCTTACTTCTTTTATTTCCTCACTTGTGCTTCCTGGGATAACTTCCTCTATAATTTAGTTTCTGCTGCATAATAAACCACCCCCAAAATGCAGTGGCTTACAACGGCCATTATTTTTGCTCATGATTCTGTGGGTCAACAATTTGGGCTGGACTCAACTGGGCGACAAATTTTCTGCTGGTCTTGCCTGGGCTCACACAGTGGCTACAATAATATGGTGGCTTGACTGGGGCTGGAAGGTTTAAGATGCCCTCCAATGGTAGATAGTGGATGCTAGCTGTCAGCTGGCTGATTTCAAAGGCCTCAGATGGGTTGGCTCATGTAGTCCAAATGCCCTCTCCTCTCCATCAGGCTAGACTGGGATTCTTCACATGGCAGTCTTGGGCAGTGTTCCAAAGTGACAAAAGTGGAAGCTGTGAAGCTTCATGAGGTCCGCAGTGCTGCTCCTACTGCATTCTTTCCATCAAAGCAAGGCTCAGGTGCTAAGCCAGATTCAAAGGGTAAAGAGACAAATTCCACTTCTTGAAGGCAGGGAAGTCAAAGTCACATTGCAAAGAAAATATCATACAAGAAGAAAAGAATGCTAAGGCCATCTTTGCAAACAACCTACCCATCTCCCCCAACCCCCAAATTGCCTACGGATCTCCTTATCTCAGAGTCCGCCTTTGGGGGAATCCACACTAAGCTGGGGTGGGTAGGAATCAAAGCTCTGCCGCAGACATGCTAAGGGAGATGCTTCCTGGAGGAACCCAAGTGGAGACTTTGAACTGGCAGTTGGATTTATGAATCTGGAATTCAGAAGGGAGGTCTGGACTGGAGATACTCAATCTGGGAGTCAACGAACTATATGTAAACAAAGATAGTCCTAGTTTGGACAAGAGCATATAAGGAATGTATGTAGAGAAAAGACGTCAGAATGCTGAACCCCAGACCACTGCAGTGTTGACGGGTCAGGGAACAAGAGGGGGCACCAAAGGACGCTGAGAAGGAGCAGCAGGTAAGGACACCAGCAGTAGTATCCCGGGGGCCAAGGAGAGAGTGTTTCAAGAATAGCACTAGATGGGGCGCGGTGGCTCATGCCTGTAATCCTAGCACTTTGGGAAGCTGAGGCGGGTGGATCACCTGAGGTCAGGAGTTTGAGACCAGACTGACCAACATGGCGAAACCTCGTCTCTACTAAAAATACAAAAATTAGTTGTGTGCGGTGGCAGGTGCCTATAATTCCAGCTACTCTGGAGGCTGAGGCAGAAGAATTGCTTGAACCTGTGAGCAGGAGGTTGCATTGAGCCGAGATCACACCACTGCACTCCAGCCTGGTGACAGAGCAAGATTCTGTCTCAAAAAAAAAAAAAAAAAAAAAAAAAAAAAAGTCAACATTACAGTGTTTGTTTACAATTAACTAGTGATTGGGCCTTTCAGGTCTTCTCCACTCCTCGCTCCCACCCAAATCTTGCCTCACTATTTGTGCCTCATTTTATGTTACCCAGAATGCTTTGATTCCTCCCCTTCCCTAAAGAGTAGCAATTTACCTTTTCTCCTCCAAGCCTTCCTGAACTTATTCTTATCAGGCATTCCAGAATGTAGTAATGCTATAATTTCCTGAATATCGCATTCTATGCCCAAAAGAAAAAGAGCCAACCGTAAAAATCTGGATTCAGCTCAAAATTAAAGAATTTTTCCGGCTGGGCACGGTGGCTCACGCCTGTAATCCCAGCACTTTGGGAGGCCGAGGAGGGTGGCTCACAAGGCCAGGAGATCGAGACTATCCTGGCCAACATGGTGAAACCCAGTCTCTAGTAAAAATACAAAAAATTAGCTGGGCGTGGTGGCGGGCACCTGTAGTCCCAGCTACTTGGGAGGCAGAAGCAGGGGAATTGCTTGAACCTGGGAGGCGGAGGTTGCAGTGAGCTGAGATCGTGCCACTGCACTCCAGCCTGGGCAACAGAGCAAGACACCATCTCAAAAAAAAAAAAAA
>NW_012103221.1:2416061-2417946 GCF_000951045.1 Mandrillus leucophaeus
AAAAAAAAAAAAAAAAAATGTCTGGAGTCCAGAGGCAGCTAACCCTTTCAGGGTCCCAGAATAGGCTATGCAAAGTGGGGGATATGGTCCCCCACTGCGCCTGGCAGGAAAAATTATTTAATTTTGAGCTGAATCCAGATTTTTACGGTTGGCTCTTTTTCTTTTAGGCATAGAATACAGTATTCAGGAAATTATAGCATTACTACATTCTGGAATGCCTGACATTCTGGACATGGTCCCCCACTTTGCAGAACCTCTTTTGAGATTGGCCCAGTGGGCATCTGAGCTTGTAATCCAGCACATGTAAGATATAGGCAAGGGGAGTTCTTGTTCTTTTTTACATTTTCAAGTAGTGAGAGAAGAGACACACAACAAACAGACATAGTTTTACAATTTCAAAACCATAGTATAATCTGTGTAATGCTTATAATGGAAAAAATTAAATAAATACTTAAACAAAAAAACCCCTTCCTAAGTGCCTTTTATTTTGTGATTTTTTTTTCTTTTTCTAGTGTTTTTTTTTTTTTTTTTTTTTTTTCTGCCTCTTTATTTTCTCAAGTTGGGATTTCCAGAGTTTCATTTCAAGAACCAACTTGCTTTGCTTCATTTCTGTCCTCTGGGCTTTTGTTACCTGATGAGTTTGAGTGCTTTCAGGACATTCGATACTTCAACTTCAATTAGCAAGCCCTCCTGGAAGAAAGAACACACCGTTGTCACTTCTAAGTTAATTCTATAACCTTGCAAAATTTGACTTCCATGCAAGAATGTGAAAATCATCTTAGATAATTTAGGCAGCAATTTATCTGACAAATGTGAGACTCAATTCTTTCAAATAAAAGGATGTGGAGCCGGGTGCGGTGGCTCATGCCTGTAATCCCAGTACTTTGGGAAGCTGAGGCGGGAGGATCACGAGGTCAGGAGATCAAGACCATCCTGGCTAACACGGTGGAACCCCGTCTCTACTAAAAATACAAAAAGTAGCTGGGTGTGGTGGCGGGCACCTATAGTCCCAGCTACTCAGGAGGCTGAGGCAGGAGAATGGCGTGAACCCGGGAGGCGGAGCTTACAGTGAGCGGAGATGTTCCACTGCACTCCAGCCTGGGCAACAGAGCAAGACACCATCTCAAAAAAAAAAAAAAATCTTTCCCACTGTCTGTAAGCAGTTACTATGAAGCTTTAATTACATTTCCTGTTAATAACTGAAACCTCAAAATACTTTTTTTGAAAAGATAAGACAATTTCCTCTCTCTGCCCCCTCAGAGATTGGCAGATAGCAGGTGGCCATGTCACTGCCTCACCCCTTCACTGAGCTCCCTGCCATCACCTCCCAAATAAATCCTTGCACCCAATCCTGGTCTCAGGGTTAGCTTTTAGGGGATCTGGTCTCAGGGTTAGCTTTTAGGGGACCCCAGGACAGTGTTCTCTGGAATACCCAAATGTCTAGCAGCACGGGACCCACACTTTGTGTGGCAAAAAATGGAGTCTGGATGGACATAGTGGCTCACATCTGGAATCCCAAAACTTTGGGAGGCCAAGGCAGGAGGTTCATCTGAGGCCTGGAGTTTGAGACTAGCCTGGACAACATAGTGAGACCATGCCTCTACCAAAAATACAAAAATTAGCCAGGCGCGGTGGCATGTGCCTGTAGTTCCAGTTACTCAGGAGGCTCAGGTGGGAGGATTGCTTGAGCCCCGGAGGTGGAGGTTGCAGTGGCCCCGGAGGTGGAGGTTGCAGTGAGCCATGATCACGCCACTGCACTCCAGCCTGGGTGACAGGGCAAGACTCTGTCAAAAAAAAAAAAAAAAAAAATGTCTGGAGTCCAGAGGCAGCTAACCCTTTCAGGGTCCCAGAATAGGCTATGCAAAGTGGGGGATATGGTCCCCCA
>NW_012103221.1:2418881-2423981 GCF_000951045.1 Mandrillus leucophaeus
AAAAAAAAAAAAAAAAATACATGGAAAGCAAAATTGCTTTCATGTAAAAAAATTAGAGTATACATGTGATTTCAACTTTTTAATATCAATTACTCATTAAATCCTCCCCTAGGTTTATTTCTAAATCAGAAAGTTTCATCTGTGTGAAAACTAAAAACTGAGAGTTAGTATTAAATTTTCAAGACCATTAATGCTTTATCTGATTTTAAAGCATGATTAATTTTCCCTTCTCTAGGTGTTTAAAATGAATATCTCACAATGACAATGACAGAATGACAGAATAATAGGGGGCAACTGCAATCACTGCCACATCTGAAGGTGGTTCATTGTAAAGTAATGCTACACTCTTAACCTGGGACTAAAAAATAATGTGAGTTTTTAAACAGAACTTTAACATGCATGTTTTAAAGTAGTGATGGCGCCCTCAAAAGAATGGTTCTAACCATCCTTCCAGATTGCAATTTCTTTCTTTTTTTTGAGACGGATCACGGATCTTGTTCTGTCGCCCAGGCTGGAGTGCAGTAGTGCAATCTCAGTTCACTGCAACCTCCACCTCCTGGATTCAAGCGATTCTCCTTCCTCAGCCTCCCGAGTAGCTGGAATTACAGGCATGTGCCACCACACCCAGCTAATTTTTGTAGTTTTAGTAGTGATAGGGTTTTGCCATGTTGCCCAGACTGGTCTTGAATTCCTGAGCTCAAGTGATCCTCCCGCCTCAGCTTCCCAAAGTGCTGGATTTACAGGTGTTAGCCACCATACCTGACTGAGAACAGGTTAATTTTTATTTTTTATTTTTATTTTTGTTTTTTTTGAGACAGAGTCTCGCTCAGTCGCCCAGGCTGGAGTGCAGTGGCGCGATCTCAGCTCACTGCAAGCTCCGCCTCCCGGGTTCACAGCATTCTCCTGCCTCAGCCTCCTGAGTAGCTAGGACTACAGGCGCCCACCACCATGCCCGGCTAATTTTTTGTGTTTTTAGTAGGGACGGGGTTTCACCGTGTTAGCCGGGATGGTCTCGATCTCCTGGCCTTGTGATCCCCCCCCTTCGGCCTCCCAAAGTGCTGGGAGTACAGGCGTGAGCCACCGCGCGTGGTGGAACAGGTTAATTTTAAAAGGTAACATAAGTAATTTGATAAAAAGCCTAGCGAATAAGATATGTAATCAAACTAATAGTATTGACTTAGGGAAAAAAAAAAAAAAAAAGCCTAGCAATAAAAGAATGAGATTGGTGTTTTTGCATTGCTCAGAATCTGCCTCTAGGTGAGTCTGTTTTGGGCACTGCAACAGATCACTGGCAGTTGCAGCTCCATGAGGGCAGGGACCTGTGCCTTGTACAGGACTGAACTGGGGTCTGCTCACCTGGCTCAGTAAAGCCAAACATTCACTCTGTAGTTTGCTTTAGGAGGAAGAAGGGTATCTATCTTTGCAGTGCACCAAACAAGAAGAATCAGGCAGCTCATACTTAAGACCTGATCTCCCCAGTGGCTTGCAAGTAAGGGTTTTTATATTTATTTAGTTTTTGAGATGGAGTCTTGGTCTGTTGCCCAGGCTGGAGTGCAGTGGCGCGATCTTGGCTCACTGCAATCTCCCAGGTTCAAGCAATTCTCCTGCCTCAGCCTCCCTAGCGGCTGGGATTACAGGCTCCCGCCACCACGCCTGGCTAATTTTTGTATTTTTAGTAGAGACGGGGTTTCGCCATGTTGGCCAGGCTGGTCTCAAACTCCTGACCTCAGTTGATTTATCCGCTTTGGCAAGGGTTTTTAAAGGCAGAGGCAGAGGTTACAGGCAAAGTCATAAATCAATACATGGAGGCTATATGCTGGTTTGACCTAAAAAGACGGGACATCTCAAAGTGGATAGTGGGGCATGGGCCGGGTTACAGGTCATAGATTCAAAGATTTTCCGATTTGCATTTGGTTAAGATGGCAAAGGTTTGTCTAAAAATTTGGGGTCAGAAGAAAAGAGTGTTAGCTTTGGCTCATGGGCGTGACTTCCTCCAGGCCCCTCAGAAAGAACTTCAGAAAAAAAAAATAGCGGTTAGAGTTGAGTCCTCAGTTCCCCCTTACCTGAGGTCTGGGTGCCAGTGGATTCTTTTGCTGGGCATCCATGTTTCTGAAAAACAACTCAGTGACCTATGTTAGGAGGTTATCTTTAGTTTCTCTTTCTTTCTTTCTTTCTTTTCTTTTCTTTCTTTTCTTTCTTTTTTCTTTGAGACAGAGTCTCTGTCACCCAGGCTGGAGTGCAGTGTTGGAATGTTGGTTCACAGCAATCTCCACCTCCCAGGTTCAAGCGATTCTCTTGTCTCAGCCTCCCACGTAGTTGGGATTACAGGTGCGCACCGGCACGCTTGGCTAATTTTTGTATTTTTAGTAGAGACGGGGTTTCACCATGTTGACCAGGCTGGTCTCAAAGTCCTGACCTCAGGTGATCTGCCCGCCTCGACCTCCCAATGTGCTGGTGTCAGAGGTGTGTGAAACCAGAGCAACTCCATCTTGAAAAGGAGCTGGGTAAAAGGAGGCTGAGACCTACTGGGCGGTATTCCCAGATGGTTAAGGTGTTCTCTAAGTCACAGGATGACATACAACGCCAGCACAAGATACAGGTCATAAAGACCTTGCTGATAAAACAGGTTGCAGTAAAGAAGCCAGATAAAACCCACCAAAACCAAGATGGTCGTGAGAGTAACCTCTGGCCGTCCTCACTGCTACACTCCCATCAGCCCCATGACAGTTTACAAATGCCATGGCAACATCAGGAAGTTACCCTATATGGTCTAAAAGGGGAGGCATGAATAATCCACCCCTTGTTTAGAATATTATCAAGAAATAACCATAAAAATGGGCAGCCATGGGAGCTGCTCTGTCTATGGAGTAGCCATTCTTTTATTCCTTTACTTTCCTAATAAATTTGCTTTTGCTTTGCACTGTAGACTTGCCCTGAATTCTTCCTTACGCAAGATCCAAGAACACTCTCTTGGGGTCTGGATCAGGACCCCTTTCCTGTAACATTGAGATTACAGGCATGAGCCACCGTGCCAAGCCTCTTTTTTTTTTTTTTCTGAGACAGAGTCTTTCTCTGTGCCCAGGCTGGAGTACAATGGTGCAACCTCGGCTCACTGCAACCTCCACCTCCCGGGTTTACACCATTCTCCTGCCTCAGCCTCCCAAGTAGCTGGGATTACAGGCTGGTCTTGAATTCTTGACCTTGTGATCCACCCGCCTTGGCCTCCCAAAGTGCTGGGATTACAGGCGTGAGCCACCGCACCCAGCCTTATTAATGCTATTGTGAAAAATCCTCACGGGCTGCAGATAACATCCTTGCAGTACCTTTACTCCTTCGGCTTTTTGCCAGCACCAACATTGGCCTTTGCAGTCCCCCTGACTTTCTCCATCCTGTTCTTGCATTCCTTTAGTTGGTTTCTTGAGGTCTTTTTCTTCTCATACAGGCCTTGTCTTGCAAGTCTGTGTTTGGTATGTTTGGGTTCATTTTACTTTACATAATCCAAGGAATCATAAATTGTGCCAAAGCCACAACCAACATGAGTTCTGAATCCAAATACAAAGATGACATCCAGTGTGGTCTTGTACATTTTGGCTAGTTTTCCCTGAATTTCTGTCTCAGGCACTGTTGCCTTCCAGGGGTGAAGGACATCAATGAGCATCTTTTTCTTCTGAAGTAGTCATGAACTTTCTAGTTAGGATAGTTACCGTGTGGTTCATGATGGCAGCCTACCCTCAGCCAGCCAGGGAGGAGAAGAGTTCTCTTTAGTTTCTGTAGGGAGCAAAACATCCCGGAATTCAAACTTTCTTGGCTATTGTTCTAAGCTACCATTACCTTCTTGCTTATCAAGTTGCTCATTTACTTCTCAGGGCTCACTAGGTGACTGGAATTTCCCCTGTGATAACTAAAACTTTTCCTTTTTTTCCATGCTTTGGAGAAAGTGCACGGCAGGCTCCTAAGAGAAGTCCCTGCTACATCTTATGACCATCTTGTGAATTACTGTACCCTAGCAACTACTATGGTGCCTGGTGCATAGGAGGATGATTGATTGAATATATGCAGAAATTCACAATGTGACTAATTCAAAGTACCTGACACTCATTTGAATGCACACATTTGAAATAGTTTTTAAAAGAAAATAGCTTCCATAATTTCCAAATACAACAATAACAGTTTATAGGAAATGTCCCAAGCTAGTCCACTTACTTCTGTTTCTTTTTCACACAATACCATCTTCTGAATGTATTCCATATTGCAAAATAAAAAAGCACTTTACGGTGATTATGTTAAATAGAGCCAACAGCATCATCCCTGTTTTATAGATTAGAATGTGGGGATGTGGAACAGTGAGTAATTTTTTCAACATTAGTATGATTAATTAGAATCCCAACTTATACTTACTAATGCCCATTTCTGCCCAAATCACTGGAGGAAGGGCGGATTACCTATGGCGCTGGGGGTGGGGTCAGTTTCTCGTAGGTATGGGATGGGGAGATACTTGAGCAAGATTGGGGTACTCCAGAGAAGGAACAAAGTGGGAGCAGATCCTGCATAGGTCTTATGTCCCCTGCAGTCACCAACTAATAAATGGAAGAACTGGCACTCGCACTTAGCTCTCCTGAAGTTAAATGTGGTACTTTTGTTTTTAGGGAATGTGTTATAACAAAGAGAACTTTTAGGGATTAATAAGTTTTACCCAGATAATAGATCAGGAGTTTTATTCTAATTGAAAATTAAATCTGATTTATGTGTCTCATGTGTTTTGATTCAGTGTAATACACTTTACAAATGAAGAGATGTGGGAGACTGCAAATTATAGAAGTTTGTGTTTGTTTTGTTTTTAAATCTAAAGTTGTATACATTCCTAGAGTCCTTTTAGCAGCATTATTCAAAACCCCTTATTAACATTATTCAAGCTAGGCACAGTGGCTCACATCTGTAATCCCAGCACTTTGAGAGGCTAAGGTGGGCAGATCACCTGAGGTCAGGAGTTTGAGACCAGCCTGGCCGAGATGATGAAACCCCATCTCTACTAAAAATACAAAAATTAGCCGGGCGTGGTGGCGTGCGTCTATAATCCCAGCTACTCAGGAGGCTGAGGCA
>NW_012103221.1:2424775-2426096 GCF_000951045.1 Mandrillus leucophaeus
AAATAAATAAATAAATATAAGATTTATAATGAGCATCTTTAAGATACATTTTATGCCAATGTGGCAGACACTGCCAGCTGCTTGCCAATAGCCATTTTCCCATTGTATTTACTCACAGAATCCAATTTTATTCTGGGCACAGTCTACCCACTTAAAATATTGAATGCCCAGCCTCTCTTGTAGTTGGGGTTACTTTATGACATGCTCTGGCCAACTCTCAGCTCTATAAACAGTGGCTTCGTGGTGCTTCCAGGAACATGCCCATTGTCCTTCTTCCTCCTGCCTGACTCATGGACTCGATGCTTGATGGTCAAGTAGCTGTCCTGCCACCATGAACATGAAAGCAACAATCTAAGGATGGTACAGGGAGCTAGGAGGAACCTGGGTCCCTAGAGCAGCTGCAGCAGCCTGGCCTGCCCACCTTTGAATCCTGACCATGTGGAAAAACAAATCCCTATTTGGTAAAGACATGGTAGTTGAGTTTCTGTTTACACGCATGCAGATACAATGCTGACTAATACGTTCAATATTTCCATTTTTGTGCCTTTTGTACAGCTCCAATAAGACCAAGTAACAAGATCATTGCTACACAAAATCTTCTCCTCCCTAACCTCCTGAACACAGTCCTTTCTTCTATGATGTGTTTCTGTAATAATAGGTCACATGTAAATTGGTAATTCGGGCACTGAGGAGAGCATAAAATGGAAGTCACATTGGTTTCTATGCTATTTTTCATTGCACATTAATATTTTGAAGCAATGTATGAAGATCTTAAAGGAAAAAAAAACAAATCCTGAAGAAATACTTTCCTTTTGTGCAAGTAGTGGCAATATAGTGACTTTAAAGACCACGAGTTTTTCCCCAATGTTAAGCTATCTGGTAAAAGTGCAGACGAAGAAGTTATGTGTACATGTCATTCATTTAATTCCAGAAGCCTTTTTTCCCAATGAAGATGATCTCTAATTCCCTCACGTGTCTACATCTCAGAGCAGGTAGTGTGAGCCCAAGGGTTTGATGCTGCAAAGGCTGGCTGACGACAAAGGTAGGTGCACATGCAAGTGCAGATAGAATGGGCTCATTTTTTTTTTTTTATCAGCATTATGATTGTTTTTTTAGTGCTCTGGTTACAACATCGTATTAGGATTTGAGCAGTTTGCTACAGACCTATTTCCCTGAAGTCCAGTTTATTTTATTTTATTTTATTTTATTTTATTTTATTTTATGAGACAGAGTTTCACTCTGTCACCTAGGCTGGAGTGCAGTGGTGCGATCTCGGCTCACCGCAACCTCTGCCTCCAGGGTTCAAGTGATTCTCCTGCCT
>NW_012103221.1:2426146-2427265 GCF_000951045.1 Mandrillus leucophaeus
GAAACCCCATCTCTACTAAAAATACAAAAATTAGCCGGGCGTGGTGGCGTGCGTCTATAATCCCAGCTACTCAGGAGGCTGAGGCAAGAGAATCACTTGAACACAGGAAGTTACAGTGAGCCGAGATCGTGCCATTGCACTCCAGCCTGGGTGACAAGAGTGAAACTCCATCTCAAAGAAAACCCAAAAAACAAAAAACATTATTCAAAAGCATCTGCAGAACCTAATCCAGTAATTTCTTTCTTTATTTTTGAGACAGAGCCTCGCACTGTCGCTCAGGCTGGACTACAGTGGCACGATCTCGGCTCACTGCAACCTCTGCCTCCTGGATTCTACTGCCTCAGCCTCCGAAGTAGCTGGGATTACAGCACTTGCCACCACACCCAGCTAATTTTTTTGTATTTTCAGTAGAGACGGGGTTTCATTATGTTGGCCAGGCTGGTCTCAAACTCCTAACCTCATGATCCGCCCGCCTCAGCCTCCCAAAGTACTGGGATTACAGGCATGAACCACTGCGCCAGGCCAATCCAGTAATTTTTAAAGTGGTATTCTTTAAGATTTCCCTGCAGAGGAAAATTGTTTCCTGTGAGCATCAACCCTAAGGCCTCCTAAGAAATTTCTGAGTTCAATAAACAGCAGATTTATGGCTGAGTGCGGTGGCTCACACCTGTAATCCCAGCACTTCGGGAGGCTGAGGCAGGCAGATCATTTGAGGTCAGGAGTTCAAGACCAGCCTGGCCAACATGGTGAAATCTTGTCTCTACAAAAATTAGCTGAGTGTGGTGGTGCACGCTTGTAATCCCAGCTACTTGGGAGGCTGAGACAGGAGAATCACTTGAACCTGGGAGATAGAGTGTGCAGTGAGCTGAGATTGCACCACTGCACTCCTGCCTGGTGTGACAGAGTGAGACGTCATCTCAAATAAATAAATAAATATAAGATTTATAATGAGCATCTTTAAGATACATTTTATGCCAATGTGGCAGCTGTCTCTTGGAGTCATCGAGATGTGTATAAGAGACAGGTCTATGGAGTAGCCATTCTTTTATTCCTTTACTTTCCTAATAAATTTGCTTTTGCTTTGCACTGTAGACTTGCCCTGAATTCTTCCTTACGCAA
>NW_012103221.1:2428710-2433215 GCF_000951045.1 Mandrillus leucophaeus
GCAACCTCTGCCTCCAGGGTTCAAGTGATTCTCCTGCCTCAGCCTCCCGAGTAGCTGGAATTACAGGTGCCTGCCACCAAGCCCACCTAATTTTTGTATTTTTAGTAGAGACAAGGTTTCACCATGTTGGCCAGGCTGGTCTTGAATTCCTGACCTCCTGACAGGGTTACATCACATTGCCTACGGCTGGTCTTGAACTCCTGGGCTCAAGCCATTTACCTGCCTTGGCCTCCCAAAGTGCTGACATTGCAGGCATGAGCCGCCACACCCAGCTGAGAATTCATTCTTTTTGCTTCTTCTGGCTTCTGATGGCTGCTGGCATTCCTTGGCTTGTGGAAGCATCACTCCAATATTTGCCTCTGTTTTCACATTACCTCTTCTATGTCTGTCTCAAATCTCTCTCTGCCTATCTCTTATAAAGATGCATGTGATGGCATTTAGGACCCACCTGGATAATCCAGGATAATCTCCCTATCTAAAAATAAATCTGAAAAAAAAAATCACATCTTCAAAGAGCCTTTTCCAAATAAGGTAACATTTTCAGGTTCCAAAGGTATTAGGGATTAGGACTTGCTATCTTAGGGGACCATTGTTCAGCCCACTACACTAATGTTCTTGTAGCTGGAGGAATATTCCTACCAGGAGAATACCAGGAAGTATCTTTTGCTTTCTGCTTTTGTCCTTTTCTGTCCTTGGAAAATATGTTTATTTCTGGAAAACTAAGCAACATGATGTCTTAGTTTGTTCAGACTGCTGTAACAAAAATACCATAGACTGAGTGGCTTCAACAACAGATTTATTTCTCATAGTTCTGGAGGATGAGGAGTCTAAGAGCAAGGTGCTAGCAAAGTCAGTGTCTGAGGGTCCACTTCCTGGTTCAGACACAGCCATCTTCTTGCTGTATTCTCACAAAGCAGAAGGAGGGCCAGAGAGCTCTCTGGGGTCCCCTTTTATAAGGACACTAATCCCATTCATGAAGGCTCCACCCTCATGACCTTATTTCCCTCCAAATGTCCCACCTCCTGATACACACCAGTGGTTAGAATTTCAACATTTCAACATATAAATTTGGTTGGGGGTGAGGGGAGCACAAACATCAGTCTATTGCAGGTGATGACTGTTTTCTTATAAAACAATAAGAATTACATTTTCCAAAGAATCAGTGTAATAGTATTTGCGACTCATTCATAAAAATGTTTGATTGTCTTCCATCAAGAAACTCCTACCAAGTTAAATTAATGAGCAGTGGAGGTGGCAAAGCAATACGTGAGAAATTTTACATGCTGTGCCATTAGATCCATCATGATTTGCACACAGAATATAAAATCTTTGGCGTTCACCACTTAAAGTCGTTATCACCACATCACAAAACCAGGCTGTGACCTCAGGGTCCTTGCCAAATGCCACTAAACACAGGGGTGTCTTGCTTCACAGAGAGAGCTGGAGCCTTAGCAGGCTTTGGTGTGTTTGAGAGCCCCTAGAATGAAGGCACAAACAAACCCTGTTGATAATAAGGTGATTCTGGCACGATTAAGTCTTTCTGAAATCTGGTTTGGAGGTCCAGAATTTAAACTTGCCCTGGTTTTAGACTACAAAAAAAAAAAAAAAAAAAAGTGTTCTACAACTTTATTCAAATAAAGTTTTCTTTAATAGGAAAGAATATTGTATTAGTCCATTCTCATGCTGCTATAAGGGACTGCCCAAGACTGGGTAATTAAAAAAGGAAAGAAGTTTAATTGACTCACAGTTCCGCGTGGCCGGGGAGGCCTCAGGAAACTTACCATCATGGTGGAAGGGGAAGCAAATACATCCTTCTTCACATGGCAGCAGGAAAGAGGCAGTGCTGAGCAAATTGGGAAAAGCCCCTTATAAAACCATCAGATCTCATGAGAACCCACTTGCTGTCATGAGAACATCAGCATGGGGGTAACCACCCCCATGATTCAATTATCTCCCACTGGGTCCCTCCCATCACACGTGGGGATTATGGGAAATACAATTCAGGATGCGATTTGGGTGGGGACACAGCCAAACCATATCAAATATTACGGATTAATTAACTATGGCCAAATTTAATCAGTGCAAAGTCACACTTATTTTTCAGAATAGTATTTTCATCTTGTAAAAACTCTCATTCTTAAGTAATACACATTCTATTGAGAAAGTCAGGTCTAAGAAAAGAAAGAGTTGAATGATTCTCATGGGTCTTATCTCATTTATAACAGATTTGGGGGGACATTTTATTTTATTTTTTGTAGAGACAATATCTTGCTATTTTGCCCAGGCTGGTCTTGAACTCCTGGGCTCAAGTGATCCTCCTGTCTTGCCCTCGTAAAGTGCTGGGATTAGAGGCATAAGCCACCACACCTGGCCAAACATTTTAATTTCATTTCTCACATCAGTTTTTTTTTTTTTTTAAATCAAACCATGACAGTAAATTGGGAATTTCTCCTTCATCAGAAAACCTACTTTTAAAGAATTGGATTCTAATTTAGTCCATAAAATTGATGGCATACATATTTTTTCTTGGGAATTAAAAATGTTTCAAATATTCCACTTATTCATGCAACATGAACAGGTTCCTTTTTTTAAAAAAAAAATTTAATTTTAGGTTCTGGGATACACGTGCAGAACGTGCAGGTTTGTTACATAGGTAAATGTGTGCCATGGTGGTTTGCGGCACCCATCAACCCATCACCTAGGTATTAAGCCCCTCCCTCCCCCAGCGCCCCCAACAGGCCCCAGTGTGTGTTGTTCCCCTCCCTGTGTCCATGTGTTCCCACTGATGAACAGGTTCCTAGTTTCTAAACACCTATTATGGACCAGGCACACTAGACACTGGGATACAAAAGTCAACAAGACCTGGTCCTGCCCTCAGGGAGCCTGAAGTGTAAGAGCCATGCCAACTTCTCATGGGCTGTGAATGGTCCAAGGGACTGGGCTAGGCTGGGCTGGGCTGTGAGAGTGAAGCAGAACCCAGCCAGTCTCAGGGAGGCTAGGGGCCTCTTCCAAAAGGAAGCCCCTTTTGGCCTGAAGAAGAAGAAAAAAGCCATTTCCTTCAACAGTGACTGCGTGAGGGAAGGGGGTGTGTATAAAGGCCCAGAAGTGATGTGCTTGAGAAAGGGAGGCTGCATGGCACAAGCACCAGGTTAAAAGAAGAGGCTGGGCCAGCCCCAGAGTGGCCTCATAAACTTATTAGAGGGTTTGGACTCCAAAACAATGAAAGGATCCCTTCCTTCTATTCCTTTTCTTTCCCTTCCTCTTTCTTCATTCCTTTCCTCCTTCCTCCCTTCCTTCCTTTCCTTTGTCTTCCTCCCTTCCTTCCTTCCCTTCCTTCCTTTCATACTCCCTCCCTGCCTCCTTCCCTTTTTTCCTTCCTTCGTTCCTTCCTTCCTCCCTCCCTCCCTCTCTTTTTTCTTTCTCTCTTTCATCTTTCTCTCTCTCTCCCCCGCCTTTCTTTCTTCTCCCCACCCTTCCCTCCTCTTTCTCACACTCTCTCTTTCTTTCTCTTTTAGACAGGTCCTCACTCTGTCACCCAGGCTGGAGTGCAGTGGCAATCATAGCTCACTGCAGCCTCCAACTCCTGGGCTCAAGCCATCCTCCCACCTCAGCCTCCCAAATAGTAGGGATTACAGGTGTGCACTACGACACCAGGCCATTGAAGGATTTTCAAGCAGGGCAAAGACATACTCAGATCTGCATTTTATAATGATCATTCTACTTGCTGTCGAATGGCTCAGATGCTGGCAAGCCTGGAAGCAGAGAACCCTCAAGGTAGGGAGAGGCAGATCTAGGGGAGAGAGTGTGGTTCCCTGAACTATGACTCAGTTGGGAAGAAAAGAAGTGGATGGATTTGAAAAACAATTTCCCCTAGCAGGTTCTCCTACTGCAACCTCCACCTCCCAGGTTCAAGCAATTCTCCTGCCTCAGCTTCCCGAGTAGCTGGGATTACAAGTGCACAACCACCACGTGGGGCTAATTTTTGTATTTTTAGTAGAGACAGGGTTTCGCCATATTGGCCAGGCTGGCCTCTAACTCCTGACCTCAAGTGAACCGCCCACTTTGGCCTCCCAAAGTGCTGGGATTATAGGGATGAGCCACCATGCCCGGCAGCCCTAGTGATATTCTTAATACAAACAACAGTTAAATACTTAGGTATTCAATACATCTAACTACTTTCTTGGAGCCATGAAAAATGTCAGTGGTCTGTGGTGAACGAGTTTTCAAATCTCTTGCTTATAGGCCTAATTTTATACCTACAAGAGCAGGCTTGAAAATTGCTTTCTCTAATTTTTATTCCTAAGGTCATATGACATTAGCCTAAATAAGTAAACTTCACCTGTTCACACACTATAGAAGCACATCAAAGCTGCTCCAGGCTGGATGCCGTGGCTCATGCCTGTAATCCCAGCACTTTGGGAGGCTGAGGCAGGCGGAATACACCCACCAGGAGTTCAAGACCAGGAGTTCAAGACTAGCCTTGGCAACAAAGAAAGACCTTCCTC
>NW_012103221.1:2434669-2437182 GCF_000951045.1 Mandrillus leucophaeus
AGAATAAAACAAAAGGTCCTAGGAGCTGTGAACAAGGAGAAGGCATCTGAAAATGCTCATAGAAATAGAATCCTAAATTTTATGACCTTTTTTTTTTTTTTTTTTGAGATAGGGTCTCACTCTGTTGCCCAGGCTGGAGTGGAGTGGTAAGGTAACCTCCGAGTAGCTGGGATTACAGGCGTCCGCCACCATGCCCAGCTAACTTTTTATATTTTTTTTTAGAGATTGAGGTCTCGCCATGTTGCCCAGGCTGGTCTCCGGCACCCGAGCTCAAGTTATTCTCTCCTGCTTCGGTCAACCAAAGTGCTGGGATTACAGGCATGAGCTATCGCCCCGGGCCCCTTTATGGCTTTTTATATTAAAAGATGATGCCACTGACCAGTGCCAGTGGTGAAACAGTAGAGTCTGAAGATGACTCTGGGCTTCCAGGACGGGGGAAGAGCTGTAACCCAGTGCCTTCCTATTTCTTCCAAACTCAGCTTCCCATGACTTTCTCCCTTCCCGCTGGAGGGGCTGCAACTTCCAGTGGGCACCCAAGACTTCCAGATAAGAAGCAACTGGCCTTCTCAGATAACTCCTGACTCTTGGCACCTACATCAAGACAGCCTGATGCCACATTGTCTATGTGGACCCCACGGATAAGAATGTTCAAGTTTTGGTCTTGAAAAAGAGAGAACAAAAAGGGAGGGATGTGCCTTCACTGGAATGCTCACTATGACCTGTCCAACAGAACACCCTGTTAGTGGTGGTAGTTCCCTGCAGGTCTGCATCTATGATGCTGTGACTTTGCCTGGGCTCCGTTGTACAACATCTGCTTGCCTTCTCAGAAGAAAGAATTCGAATGAGGAGCATAAGGCCGAAGAAAGGTTGTGGCAAGTTTTAGAGCAGGAGTAAAAGTTTATTAAGCTTTAGAGCAGGAACTAAAGGAAGGAAAGTACACTTGGAAGAGGGCCAAGTGGGCGACTTGAGAGACCAAGTGCACTGTTTAAACTCTTGACTTGGGGTTTTATACGTTGGCATGTTTCCAGGGTCTCGTGTTATTTCTTCCCACTCCTGAGATCTTATCGGGAAGCTGCTGATCACCAGTTCTTTCTTTTCCTTCCCTTCCCTTTCCGTTTCCCTTTCCCTTTCCCTTTCCCTTTCCCTTTCCCTTTTCCTTTTCTTTTCTTTTTTCATCAGAGTCTCACTCTGTCACCCAGGCTGGAGTGCAGTGGTGCCATCTTGGCTCACTGTAACCTTGGCCTCCCAGGCTCAAGCAATCCTCCCACCTCAATCCTGAGTAGCTGGGATTATAGGCGTGTATCACCATACCCGGCTAGTTTTTGTATTTTTTGTAGAGATGGGATTTGGCCATGTTGCCCAGGCTGGTCTTGAATTCCTGGGCTCAAGTGATCCGTCCGCCTCAACCTCCCAAGGTGCTGGGATTACAGGCGTGAGCCACCATGCCCAGCCTTCAGGCATTTTCTTTTCTTTCTTTCTTTTTGAGACAGAATCTCGCTCTGTTGCCCAGGCTGGAGTGTAGTGGCACCATCTCAGCTCACTGCAACTTCCGCCTCCTAGGTTCAAGCGATTCTCCTGCCTCAGACTCCCGAGTAGCTGGGATTACAGCCACCAGGCCCGGCCAAGCATTTTCTAGTTATTAGGAGACTGCCTTTCCCTGGTGGTGGCTGTGACCAATTATTACTTTAGAAAGACAGTTAACAACTGCCAGACCATCACCTGATGGTCGATGGACACTCCTGGTGTGTGCGTGAGGGGAGCCCTCTCCTGCCCTGCCCATACCTCACTAGCTACCTCCTGTAACAGCCCTGGTCCCAGCATATCCCCCATGCCTTCTCTTGCAGGCGCTCAGCTTGTAAGTTTCCCAGTAAAGCCTGCTCCTTTATCTACGATGCTGTGACTTTGCCTGAACTGCATTGTACAACATCTGCTTTGAGCTGCTTTCCAGATGATGAGTATTTCTTTTCCTTCCATGCTCTCACCATTGTAAGCTCTCTGGGGACCAACATACAGAATGAAGCAGCAATCTTTCTAATTGGAAGAAGGCAAATAAAACCGTGATCTATTTTCCAGTGGGATATCTTTAAAGCACTTAAAAAGCATCATTTGGATTTGGTGTGAGACTTGAGAAATATATAATTTTCATTTCTCCTTTCTTATTTATGGCACTATCAGTTTAGTTGATTTGTAAAATTTATCCTGGCATTTTCTGCCCTACATCTCTATGGAAATATCAAGGTTTGCTGAACATGCCTCTTTTCTCTGGATCTGATGGAGGCACTGAAGAAAAGAAGTTGCCCTTTGTGACATCCACTTATATACTCTTTTGTGCTTCAGAATAAATGCATAAAGACCTTATCAATTATACAACAACACAGTGTCATGATTTCACAACTTCTTGTAAAATGTTTGTATAAACAAACTCTTTTATATTTGGCCTACTAAACTAATGAAGAGAGAACAGCTGTCTAAAGTTACATTATGGAAATCTCTGTTGTGCCAACATAAAAAAA
>NW_012103221.1:2439972-2442524 GCF_000951045.1 Mandrillus leucophaeus
TTAGCCTGGCGTGGTGGCGGGCGCCTGTAATCCCACCTACTTGGGAGGCTGAGGCAGGAGAATTGCTTGAACCCTGGAGGCGGAGGTTGCAGTGAGCAGTGAGCTGAGATCGCATCACTGCACTCCAGCCTGGGTGACACAGCAAGACTCCATCTCCAAAAACAAAACCAAACAAAATAAAAAAACGGCAGCCATAAAAAAGGATGAATTCATGTCCTTTGCAGGGATATGGATGAAGCTTGAAACAATCATTCTCAGCAAACTATCACAAGAACAGAAAACCAAACACCGCATGTTCTCACTCATAGGTGGGAGTTGAACAATGAGAACACATGGACACAGGGAGGGGAACATCACATACCAGGGCCTGTCGGGGGGTGGGGTTTAGGGGAGGGATAGCTTTAGGAGAAATACCTAATGTAGATGATGGGTTTAAGGGTGCAGCAAACCACCATGGCACATGTATACCTATGTAACAAACCTGCAGGTTCTGCACATGTATCCCAGAACTTAAAGTATAATTAAAACACACACACACACACAACACAAAAACAAAAACACACAACAACAACAACAACAACAACAACAAAAACCCAACCCTGCTCAGATCCTCACAGCAGCAGGTGTGGCCACCGCTCCTCTTACCATTGCACTTCCCCGGCTTCTCTCCAGCAGGGGAGTCCGCCTGCTGTTTTGCGGTTCGCCGGGGTGCCCACCCCCACAGTAAAGGGAAGGGTGCAGGTCGCACACACCACACTCCACAGGAATGGAAAGGGCGGGAACCCGCCTTTGCCAGAGCCCATCGCACATAGCACATACCGTTCTTCAGCCTTTACCTGGAGCACCAGGGCGGTGCCTTGGAGCGCGGGATGATTTCGGGCTGCGGAGGCGGTGGCACAGGCCAGACACGGCGGCAGGCGTCCGGCTGCACTTCTTCTCTTCTCCAGCAGGTGGCAATGAGTTAGCGGCAGCCTTCAAAGAGAACTAACTTCACCGCCGAGGCCGGAAGGCACAAATATTTAAAATTCTTTTATTTTTTTTTAGACGGAATCTCGCTCTGTCGCCCAGGCTGGAGCGCAGTGACATGATCTCGCCTCAATGCAACCTCCGCCTCCCGGGTTCAAGCGATTTTTCTACCACAGCCTCCCGAGGAGCTGGGATTATAGGCGCGAGCCACCACGCCCGGCTAATTTTTGTATTTTTAGTGGAGATGCGGTTTCACCATATTGGCCAGGCTGGTCTCGATCTCCTTTCTTCGTGATTTTAACTGCCAACTTTAAAAATATTTAAATTTTGCTTAAACTAGAATAAAACAAAAGGTCCTAGGAGCTGTGAACAAGGAGAAGGCATCTGAAAATGCTCATAGAAATAGAATCCTAAATTTTATGACCTTTTTTTTTTTTTTTTTGAGATAGGGTCTCACTCTGTTGCCCAGGCTGGAGTGGAGTGGTAAGGTAACCTCCGAGTAGCTGGGATTACAGGCGTCCGCCACCATGCCCAGCTAACTTTTTATATTTTTTTTTAGAGATTGAGGTCTCGCCATGTTGCCCAGGCTGGTCTCCGGCACCCGAGCTCAAGTTATTCTCTCCTGCTTCGGTCAACCAAAGTGCTGGGATTACAGGCATGAGCTATCGCCCCGGGCCCCTTTATGGCTTTTTATATTAAAAGATGATGCCACTGACCAGTGCCAGTGGTGAAACAGTAGAGTCTGAAGATGACTCTGGGCTTCCAGGACGGGGGAAGAGCTGTAACCCAGTGCCTTCCTATTTCTTCCAAACTCAGCTTCCCATGACTTTCTCCCTTCCCGCTGGAGGGGCTGCAACTTCCAGTGGGCACCCAAGACTTCCAGATAAGAAGCAACTGGCCTTCTCAGATAACTCCTGACTCTTGGCACCTACATCAAGACAGCCTGATGCCACATTGTCTATGTGGACCCCACGGATAAGAATGTTCAAGTTTTGGTCTTGAAAAAGAGAGAACAAAAAGGGAGGGATGTGCCTTCACTGGAATGCTCACTATGACCTGTCCAACAGAACACCCTGTTAGTGGTGGTAGTTCCCTGCAGGTCTGCATCTATGATGCTGTGACTTTGCCTGGGCTCCGTTGTACAACATCTGCTTGCCTTCTCAGAAGAAAGAATTCGAATGAGGAGCATAAGGCCGAAGAAAGGTTGTGGCAAGTTTTAGAGCAGGAGTAAAAGTTTATTAAGCTTTAGAGCAGGAACTAAAGGAAGGAAAGTACACTTGGAAGAGGGCCAAGTGGGCGACTTGAGAGACCAAGTGCACTGTTTAAACTCTTGACTTGGGGTTTTATACGTTGGCATGTTTCCAGGGTCTCGTGTTATTTCTTCCCACTCCTGAGATCTTATCGGGAAGCTGCTGATCACCAGTTCTTTCTTTTCCTTCCCTTCCCTTTCCGTTTCCCTTTCCCTTTCCCTTTCCCTTTCCCTTTCCCTTTTCCTTTTCTTTTCTTTTTTCATCAGAGTCTCACTCTGTCACCCAGGCTGGAGTGCAGTGGTGCCATCTTGGCTCACTGTAACCTTGGCCTCCCAG
>NW_012103221.1:2444065-2518039 GCF_000951045.1 Mandrillus leucophaeus
GCAGTGACGTGATCTTGGCTCACTACAACCTCTGACTGGGCTCAAGCCATCCTCCCACTCAGTCTCTCAAGTAGCTGGGAATACAGGCTCATGCCACCATGCTCGGCTAGTTTTTGTATTTTTTTGTAGAGACAGGTTTTTGCCGTGTCACCCAGGCTGCTCTCCAACTCCTGAGCTCAAATGATCTTCCGGACTCGGCCTACCAAAGTGCTGGGATTACTGGTGTGAGCCACTGTGCCCAGCATAAAATTTCTCATTACACCTCAGTTTCAGGTACAATTTTTGGTAACTCAATCCCAGCACTTTACATGTGTTCTTCTATTGATTTTTTTCCTTTTCAGTGAGGAAAATCAGCATCTGATTGTAGCTGAATTCTGTTTCTTTTTAATAGCCAAATGATTTCTATCTTTGTCTCAATCATACTAAGTGTATGAAAACTACACTTGCCATCATTGATATCAACCCTTTGATTTTTCCTTCCTTCCTTCCTTTTCCTTCCTTCCTTCCTTCCTTCCTTCCTTCCTCTCTCTCTCTTTCTTTCTCTTTTATTTTCTTTTTCTTTTTGAGACACAGTCTCCCTGTCACCCAGGCTGGAGTGCAGTGGTGTGACTTCAGCTCACTGCAACCTCCACCTCTCAAGTTTAAGCGAATTTCCTGTCTTAGCCTCCTGAGTAGCTGGGATTACAGGTGCCTGCCACCACACCTAGCTAATTTTTGCATTTTTAGTAGAGATGGGTTTTTGTCATGTTGGCCAGGCTGGTCTAGAACTTCTGACCTCTGGTGATCCACCTGCCTCAACTTCCCAAAGTGCTGGGATTACAGGCATGAGCCATTGTGCCCGCTGGCTTCCCTTCATTTTATTAATAAAATAGGAGCAAAATGCAATCGAACATTCAAATAATTGCATAAACAAACTCATCACGAAAGGTAGTGACTGCCAAAACTGAACTGAAACTCTTGGCTGTATCACCATACTGTAGTTCAAAATACCAATTCATCAGCTGATATAGAAAAACCTGAACTGAATGAAAGGTGGGTTGGAGTGAGAATGTATAATACATAGAAGAGCAGGTGGTAAAATTGGAAGGACTACCTATATATCATTACAGTCAATGACTCTGTCTAGTAGTTTAAAAGCTTATTTTCAATTTTTTCTTAATAGACTTTAACAGGCCTACTTTTTCCAGGGAAGCAATGACAGAAGAGTGTGCCAGGTAAAGGATACATCAATGTCCACTGAGGCTAAGGATCCATTTGTACTAGTAATCTTCAAAAACCAGACACCCTTCTCAGAGACCCTACTGAGGATCTCAGCTTCTGCAAGATTCCTCTAAATAGAGGCCTCCACTTCCCCTGATTTTCCAGGAGAATGCTGATCTCTTATTTCTCTCTAAACCTTTTCACTTTTATTCTGTTTTTTTGTCAGATTGAAAAGAAATCACCGAAGGTTTATTTCAAGGTTGCTTCACATCGGCATAATTAGGCTTATTGTCTTTAGCCAATCGGGTATTGTTCCTTTTTAAATAATTATATAATTCTTCTTAAAAACATCCAGAAACCCCGGCTCTTAAAGACAAGGATGGAATACTTTGACTATCTAACAGGAGCAGATCTTTATCTTCAATCAGATGCTTATTGTGAAGGAAGAAAAAAACAGTAGAACACACACACACACAATGCTAGAATGATTTTATTCATTGATTCAACAAATATATGAATCCTTATGAGCAAAGTGCTAGCTTCTAAGAGGGTACAAATTGTATAAACTTGGGTCATTACCCTGAATTTATTATCTCACTGGGGCAACTAGGCATACATGCTAAAAAAGGTCATGATACTAAGGGAGTTTATGAATAAAGCATGAGATGTGTTATACAGATTATAGTTGCTGTGGAAGTTCCACCCTTTTGTATTCTCGGTTCATTACTCCTCTTATAATTTCAGATGCCCTTGTACCCTGTCTAGACTTCATGCCCAGCCACTTTAATTACATTAGCATCTCAGAATCCTCTGCCCACTTGATCTTTCATATCTGCCTTATTAATCCCCACCCCTGGGTAAGCTCCAGTGTCTGCCTTCTCAGCTTACTCTCCCAGGGTGCTAAGCCTAGCTGGAGAGAATTGTGTTCTTTATCTGATTGTCTATGTGATATCGAACAGTAGCTCTTCCAATTTTTCCTGCTCTTGGAGCTCTTGATCCCAGAGGTTCCTTTATCTCAGCAGAAGACCTGATCTCCTCCTTTGATGAAGGAACCAAGAACTTGATATCACCTTCCATTTCAGATCAAAAAATCTGAAAATTTTTCTGATCCTCACTCTTTCTTTCCAAAAATAACTTCACTCTTTACTGATGATCCTACCCCCTAGAAACTTCCTCCAGAATTTAACCTAACTATGATTTCCCCTCTCCCTGTGTGATCTTCACTCTCGGTCTCCATTGGCTCCTTCTTCTCAATCCACAAGCATGTTTAAGACTCTCCTTTTACAGCTGTGCGTGGTGGCTCACTCCCCTAATCCCAGCACTTTGGGAGGCTGAGGCGGGTGGATCACCTGAGGTCAGGAGTTCAAGATCAGCCTGGCCAACACGGTGTAACCCTGCCTCTACTACTAAAAATACAAAAATTAGCCAGGTGTGGTGGTGTGCTCCTGTAATCCCAGTTACTCAGGAGGCTGAGGCAGGAGAATCACTTGAACCTGGGAGGTGGAGGTTGCAGTGAGCCAAGATCATGCCATTGCACTCCAGCCTGGGCAACAAGAGTGAAACTTTGTCTTAAAAAAAAAAAAAAAAGAAAAGAAAAGACTCTCCTTTTCCAACCTCCTGCATTAGTTATCTATTACTGCATCACAAATTACCTCAAAGTTTAGTAGATCCAACAACAACACAGGATCTCATAGTTTCTGTAGGTCAGGAATAGGAGACCAGCTTAGCTTCTGCTGGTTCCAGCTCTGCATCTTTCACGGGGCTGCAATCAAGATGTCAACCAGGGCTGTCATCATCAGAAGGCTTTACTGGGGCTGGAGAATTCACTTCCAAGGTTGAGCATCCTCACAACATGGCAGCTGGCTTCCCCAGAGCGAGTAATCTGAGAAAGTAAGCAAGAAGGAAGTCCCAGTGCCTTTTATGACCTAGTCTCAGAAGTGGCACACTGTCACTTCTGCCTCATTCTATTTGCTAGTAGTCAGTTGCCACATTCAGCCCACATTTAAAGGAGCAGAATTCATCACTGCCTCTTAAAGAAAGGAATTTTAAAAAACTTGTGGACATATTTTTAAACCACCATATGTCTCAAATAAACCATTTTTCAAGGCGGCTAGTCCTTCAAGCTATTTCTCCATTCTCTTCCTCCTTTCAGGGCCACTCTTCTCAATGTACTGATCTCTTTCCTTCCCTTACTTTTTCGTCTTTTAACATTCAACTTCTGACAGTCCAGATTATAGTCCCCCTAACAGAACAACACTGCTCTTGAGCATAATATCCAAATTAGCACGGCATTCAAGGCCTAGCCATAAGCTTGAATTTTCATCTTATCTCCCACAGTGTCCTTTACATATCAGCCAGTTGGATTTCTCAGCATTCCACAAACATGCCTTTGGTTTTCCCACCTCCATGCTTTCGCTTAGATGGTTTCCCTCACCAGGAAGCATCTTCTACTCAAGTCTTTTTTTCTTTTTTTTTTTGAGACAGAGTCTCAGATGCCCAGGCTACAGTGCAGTGGGGCAATCACGGTTCACTGTAGCTGCCACCTCCTGGGTTCAAGCGATTCTTGTACCTCAGCCTCCCAAGTAGTTGGGATTACAGACATGTGCCACTATGCCTGGCTAATTTTTGTATTTTTAGAAAAGATGAAGTTTCGCCATGTTGGCCAGGCTGGTCTCGAACTCCTGACCTCAAGTGATCTGCCCACCCTGGCCTCCCAAAATGCTGGGATTATAGGCGTGAGCCACCATGCCCAGCCTCAGGTTCTCATTTTCAAGACCCAGTTCAAATGTCATGTCATGCAAGAAGACTTCCTTTATCTCCCTTCCTCCTTCACACTCCCAGAGCACATTGATCATCAGCTTTACCATAGTCATCCCATTTTACACCATTATGGTATTGGTACATGGCTCTGTGTTCTTTTTAGTACCCTGAACAACACCTTGCTCAGACTAAGTTCTTAATCTTTTTTGAGGAATAAATTTACCTAAATCATTAAGATTTAATTTTACTCTCACCAAAAGGCAAATTAAAGTCTCTATAATCTCCAATACTATTAGATCAACATATGGAGCTAAGGGAAATTGCAGAAGGGTCTCTGCTGAAGAAAAATACAGTTTTATTTTCTATTATTTGAACAGTTTCAATGGAGTGACTCAAAGTAAATCACAATTATTCTCTAAAAAGGTCTGCTTCTAAGATATGTTTGCATATAGTATTTTTACAATTCCTGGTCAACATGTAATTTCCATGGAAACAGATCACACACACTGGAGAATAAAGGAATTGAATTGTGTTTGAGCTGCAGTTTGTCATCTCCATGGAGCTATTTGTGCTAAATATTTGAGTATTCAGGGAAACTATAATTTAAAATCACCGAAGTAAAGACATAATTGATGCTTTTACAAATCGCAATATCTGCTATTAATTTTAAAGATTTTTATTAATATGTAGAGATAATATAAAGGGAAGTTTGAATATGTCTTAAATCATACTTTAACATCAACAAACAAAATACCTTTTTTGGCTGGGCATGGTGGTTTAAGCCTGTAATCCCAGCACTTTGGGATGCCGAGGCGGGCGGATCACGAGGTCAGGAGATCAAGACCATCCTGGCTAACATGGTGAAACCCCATCTCTACTAAAAATCAAAAAACAAATTAGCCAGGCGTGGTGGCAGGCGCCTGTAGTCGCAGCTACTCAGGAGGCTGAGGCAGGAGAATGACGTGAACCCGGGAGGTGGAGCTTGCAGTGAGCCGAGATCGCGCCACTGCACTCCAGCCTGGGTGACAGAGCGAGACTCCGTCTCAAAAACAAACAAAAAAACAAAGAAAAACCAACCTTTTCTTGCCTCTTTGCTAGTGCAGAAAAGGGAAAGAATTAAAAGCTCAGCCTGGGCCAGGCACAGTGGCTCACACCTGTAATCCCAGCTACTCGGGAGGCTGAGGCAGGAGAATGGCTCGAACCCGGGAGGCGGAGCACGCAGACAGCTGAGATGGTTCCACTGCACTCCAGCCTGGGCAACAGAGTGAGACCCTGTCACAAAAAAACCAACTCAGCCTGCAAAGGGTGGTGGTGTTGTTTTTGGTCTATAGATAAAATAATCTGCTCTGATGTCATTCAACTGTACAAAAAAGGCCTGCAGTCTACATTTGCTGTCTAGCAATAAGAGTCTAAATTTTGATTCCAAATATGACTAATCAAATAAACACAGTTTGTTTAAAACACATGCATAGAAGCGATACGACGAAGACGCTTTCACTCGCTTGCTAGTGCTGTAAACTTTTATGACTTGTGTAATGTATTATTTCCTCAAGCACTGTAAAAACTCACCCAGAAACTTCAAATCACTAGAAATATCGCATTTTGAAAATACGGTATTTCTCTAATCTATTTTTGGAATAATAATCTAATCTATTTTTGGACTAATAGTCTAACTTTGTAAATGAAAATTCACAGACACCTATTCAAACATCTCGAAATGTTCAAGAGGCATCAGAAACACCACCAGATTTTCTTTTGATTCTCATGTATTGTACATCAATTGCTGATTTTTATTTTTACATTTCAATAAATGTAATCAGAACAAACATAACAGAAAAAAGGAAAATAATTATAAAAGCCATATATACTTTTCATTTAAAATGTGCACATAGGCTATTATTATAAAGAAGTTACATCTCACTTCCACTGCTTGTTCCACGATCATAACAACTGTTTTTTGTCTGTTTGTTTGTTTGAGACGGACTTTCCCTTTTGTCGCCCAGGCTGGAGTACAGTGGCACGATCTGGTCTCACTGCAAGCTCCTTCTCCTGGGTTCAAGTGATTCTCCTGCCTCAGCCTCCTGAATAGCTGGGATTACAGGTGCCCGCCACCATGCCTGGCTAATTTTTTGTATGTTTAGTACAGACGGGGTTTCACCATGTTGGCCAGGCTGGTCTGGAACTCCTGACCTCAGGGGATCCACCTGCCTCAGCCTCCCAAAGTGCTGGGATTACAGTATGAGCCACTGTGCTCGCCCTTTGTTTTTCTTTTCTTTTGAGACAAGGTCTTGCTCGTCGCCCAGGCTGGAGTGGAGTGGTGCGAGCTCAGCTCGCTGCAACCTTTGGCTCACTGCAACCTCCGCCTCCCACACTCAAATGATCCTCCTGCCTCAGCCTCCTGAGTAGTGGGACTAAACGTGCCCACCATCATGCCTGGCTAATTTTTTGTTGTTGTTGTTGCCTAGGCTGGTCTCAAACTCCTGGGTGCAAACAATTTGCCTGCCTCAGCCTCCCAAAGTGCTGGGATTACCAGCATAAGTCACTGCGCCGGGCCTCAACTGTTCATTTTTAATGTTAATGAAAGAATGCATTGGTAGAAGGCAATTTAAGTGTAACACACTTAGCGTCTTTATAGACGTCTCTCTTTACATCTGTCTCTCTACACTACAATGTACGGTTCTTTTTCTTGCAAAAAAGAACCATATCTCATTCTGCCAGTGGCAAAAACTTAAAAAGCAAGAAGGTAAAAGTCCAAAAAAATAAGCAGCAGAAAGCTGCCAACAGAGTATTCCTTTCATTGGGCCAGTTTTCATTATTTTCTGGTAGTTATGCTCCAGTGGAAATCGGAATGAAGCCTTTACTTATTTGGACGGAATCTGGCAGAGTGATAACAACCCCCTCACAGAGGTTTGGTTCATGCTCAGCCCCTTCCTCCAGCCAGGGAGGGCTGCCTCCTAGGGCTGCGCTTCTGTTCCCTCACAGGGCACTGTAGGGCTGCCTGCCCCCTCAGCTAAATAACTGGCACCATGCTCAGAGGAGTAAGAGCTCCAGTTATGCGCTTGGTCCCAGTTACTCTCTCCTGTCCCGGCTTTCCTTTTCTGGCTTTGATTGGAATTAATAGCGACCCAGGGGTTCGGAGATGATTCAGCTTTGACCCTCCCTGAAAGTGTGTGAATTTAGTGGACAGAGGGCCTATGGTAAGCCTAAAATCCAAGATGTAATAACAGAGGCAAAAACAGATGAGAAAGCCAAAATACTCAGGCCTGGACACCCTCTTTGAGTCAAGTTAATAGCAATGTGCATGCCATAGACAGTCTTCTATTTTTCCCTTCAGATTAATTCTCTAGCCTTTTTTAGCCGGCTCTGTGCCCTGAGAGGCGGACCCTCCTGGACTGCATCACTGGGCTCCCTTACCTCCCGGCTTCTAGTGGGTTCAACACATGTGGAGGGTTGCTGGTCCTGACAGGAAGTTGGTGAGACAGTGAGGAAGGGGTGCTTATTTCCCTGGCTCCCCCACTGCCACATAGCCACAGGTTGGCTTTTCTTCTAGCGAAAGCTATGGCTCCTGTCAAGGGCTCACACAACCCAGTTCTCCCTCAAGGGTTTAGCAACCACCCCTACTCTTTCCCCCTTCAAGCATTAGGGGGGTCATAGCTCCCTGCTGTTACTAGCCTGGAGGTACTACAGCATCCCCCACCCATTTTTTTTCTTTTTTTTTTTTGAGACGGAGTTTTGCTCTGTGGCCCAGGCTGGAGTACAGTGGCAAGATCTCAGCTCACTGCAGCCTCTGCATCCTGGGCTCGAGCCATCTTGCCACCTCAGCCTCCTGAGTACCTGGGACCACAGGCGCGCACCACCAGGCCCAGCTAATTTTTGTATTTTTTGTAGAACGGCGTTTCACCATGTTGCCCAGGCTGGTCTTGAACCCCTGGACTCCCACCTTGAACTCTCAAAGTGCCCACTATGGCCGGCATCCATCCACCTTATTTTGTCTAAGCCTTGCCTTTATAAATATCCCCTTTAATAAACTCTCCTCACCCAGTGTGACGGTCCTGTCTGTTTCCAGGATCCTGACTGATACAGATGGTATGGATTGTCCCCAAGAAATCTCAGAAACATGACATTCTACATCACAACTCAGATACTCAATAACATTCATGTTATGGAGGCATTTCTTTGTTCACAGCACATTTTACAATGAAAACTGTCCCAATCCTCCACTCCCCATCTCCAAGACATCCCTGGAGGTACACTGCTTTCTCTCTCTGCACTAGTGAGGGATTCAGAACAGTACTTTCCATCCTGTAGATGAACTGAGACCCTGTGCACATTCAAGAACAATCAGTCAGTCCGTCGCTTTCCTTCAAGGACCAGTCTGACTTTCAATCCTTGTTACTGGATTCCAGTTGCAGCACCCTGCTGGGCCAGGAGCCTGGCTTGAGCCCCAGCCTTGTAAATCTTGCCAGTACTTTACTCAGAGATTTGCTCGTTTCCCATTGTCTTTCAATGTCTGGCTGCTCCCTGTGTCACCCAGATGGACGTCCTTGTCATTAGGTTTCTGACCTACTCCTAAACCTAAAAACTATTTGCCTCAAAGTGTCTTCTATTATATTGCCTAGTCCCTCAGATTGGAATAATATTCACTAATTCTCCCAGAATTTTCTTTTTAAAAATTTTTTTTAAGTTTTAATTTTCTGTAGAGACAGTCCTGCTGTGTTGCCCAGGCTGGTCTTGAACCCCTGGCCTCAAGCTCACGCCTGTAATACTAGCACTTTGGGAGGCCGAGGTGGTAGGAGCACTTGAGGCCAGGAGTTTGAAACAAGCCTGGGCAATATAGCCAGATCCTGTCTTTACAAAAAATAAAAAAATTAGCCAGGCAGGGTGGTGGATGCCTGTAGTCCCAGCTACTTGGGAGTCTGAGGTGGGAGGATCACTTGAGCTCAGGAGTTGGAGACTGCAATGAGCTATAACTGCACCACTGCACTCCACCCTGGGTAACAGAGTGAGACCCTGGCTTTAAAAAATAATTAAGCACTTAAACATTTTAAATTAAAAGAAGTAATAAAAAAATACAATTGAGTTTTGTATCCTGCAACCTTGCTAAACTCACTTATTTGTCCTAGATTTTTTTTTGACAGACTATTTAGGATTTTCTTTGTAAACAACCATGTCATCGGCAAATAAAGAAAGGTTTTGTTGCTGTTGTTGTTTTCCTTCTTTCTAATCTGTGTGCCTTTTCTTTCTTTTTCTTGCTAACTGGCTAGGACTTCCATAACCATGCTGAGTAGGAGTGGTAAGAGTAGACAGCTGTGCCTTGTTCCTAATCTTAGGGGGAAAGCATTCAGCCTTTCATCACTAAGGATAATGTCAGCTGTAGGTTTTTTTTTGAAGATACCCTCTATCATGTTGAGGGAAGTCCCTTCTATCCCTAGTCTGCTGAGAGGTTTTATTTTCTTTCAATCATAAATTGGCATTTACCTTTTCTATTTTTCTCAATTGATACACGATTGGTAATTACGTATCAATTAACAATCATGTAGTTTTCCTTCCTTAGGCTGTTAAGATGGTAGATGATATTGATTTTATTTTCTCTCTCTTTTTTTTTTTTTTTGAGAGGGAGTTTTGCTCTCGTTGCCCAGGCTGGAGTGCAATGGCGAGATCTCAGCTCACTGCAAACTCTTCCTCCTGGGTTCAAGCGATTCTCCTACCTCAGCCTCTTGAGTAGCTGGGATTACAGGTGCCCACCACCATGCCTGGCTAATTTTTGTATTTTTAGTAGAGACAGGGTTTCACCATGTTGGCCAGGCTGATCTCAAACTCCTGACCTCAGGTGATCCGCCCACCTCAGCCTTCCAAAGTGCTGGGATTACAGGTGTGAGCCACTGCACCTGGCTGACATTGATTTTCAAATATGGAACCAGTCTCACATTCCCAAAATAATCCTTGCTTGGTCATGATGTGGTCAATTTGTTGTTACTGAATTAAATTTTATTGAAGATTTTTCTGTCATTAAGGTACATTAATGTGTAGCTTTCTTTTCTGTAATGTCTTTGATTTTAATATCAGCCTAATGATGGCATCATAAAATGAGGTGGGGCTTGTTCCCTCTTCATCCCTTCCTATTTAATTTTGGGTGAATTTTAGTAGTTTGTGGTGTTAAATCAAGTTTAGCCTAAAGCTGCCTCCTTGAATATTTAAGTTCGACCTAAAGGTTTTTCTGTACATCGTGAACTATAACAAGTGGAGGTATAAACCGAACATAGCCCACACCTGTGCCAGTCACTGAGTTTTGGCCAATCAAATGTAGCCAACTGTTCAAACCGTGTTCCAATAAGGCAAACGCTGAACTGTAACCAATCTAGCTGTTTCTGTACCTCGCTTCCATTTTCTGTACGTTACTTTCCTTTTTCTGTCCATAAATCTTCTTCCACTACATGGCTGTGCTGGAGTCTCTCTTAATCTGCTGTGATTTTGAGGGCTGCCCGATTCACGAATCATTCCTTGCTCAGTTAAACACCTTTAAATTTAATTTAGCTGAAGTTTTTCTTGTAACAGTGGTTTGCGAGGAATTGGTCCATTCCATCTAAGTTGTTGAGTTAATGTGTATATGGTTTATGTGTATAAAGTCGTTTATATTGTTCTCTTATTATCCTTTTAATGTCTGTAGAGTTTTAGTGATACAGCCTCTTTCAGTCTGGATATGGGTAATTTGTATTATCTGTTTGTCAGTCTTGCTAAAAGTTTGTCAATTTTATTGATCATTTAAAAAAACCAACTTCTGGATTATTAATTTTTCTCTATTTTTCTGTTTCCAATTTAATTGATTTTTATGCTCTTAGTTTTATTATTTCCTTTCTTCTGCTTTGAGCTTATTTTACTCTTCCTTTTCCTAGTTTTCATAAGATGAAAACTGAGGTAATTGATTTGAGAGCTTTCTTTTCTAATATAAGCATTTACTACTATTATTATTATTATTATCATTATTATTACTTTTCAGACAGAGTCTTGCTCTGTCCCCAAGGCTGGAGTGCAGTGGCACTATCTCAGCTCACTGCAACCTCTGTCTCCTGGGCTCAAGGCATCCTACCACCTCAGCTTCTTGAGTAGCTGGGACCACAGGCATGCACCACCATCCTTGGCTAATTTTTGTATTTCTTGTAGAGATGGGGTTTTGCCATGTTGCCCAGGCTGGTCTCAAACTCATGAGGTCAAGCGATCCATCTGGGCCTCCCCAAAGTGCTAGGATTACAGGCATGAGCCACCCTGCCTGGCCTAATATAAGCATTTTAATGCTATAAAATTTCCTCTAAACATTGCTTTAGCTGCATCTCACAGTTTCGATATGTTCTATTTTCTTTTTTAAAAAAAACTTCAAAACATTTCCTGATTTTCTTTTAGACTTCCTCTTTGATCCATGGATTATTTTAAAGTGCATTGTATAATATCCAACTGTTTGGAGATTTTCTTGTTATCTTGTTTCTGTTATTGATTTCTAATTTCATTATGGTCAGACAACATAGTTTGTATTATTTTCTGTTCTTTTTAATTGGTTATTGTTTGTTTTATGATCCAGTACATCGTCTATCTTTGTTAATCCTCCTTGTGCCCTTAAAAAGAATATGTATTCTTCTGTTGTTGGGTGAAGTGTTATATTGTATTAGACCTTGAAGTTTAATTCTTCCATATCTGTATCTTTTATGTTTTTGTTGATTTTCTGTCTGTTTTATCTGTTTTCAAGACTGGAGTGTGGAATTCTCCAATAATAATTGTGGATTTGTCTATTCTTTTACTTCTTACAGGCTTTGCTTGATGTATTTTGAAGCTCCATTGTTAGGTGCAAAAACAATTAGAATTCTTATGTCCACTTAATGGACAGACTCCTTTATTGTTATGAAACGACTTTCTTTATCCCTGGCCACTTTATTTGCTCTAAAGTTTATCTTGTCCTATATCCATATAGCCATCCAAGTTTTCTTTTGATTAGAGTTTGCATGTTATATCTTTTTCCATTCCTTTACATTTAATCTCTATATCATATGTGACACAAGTTTCTTATAATAGCACATATTGGGTCATGGGTTTTTTGAGGTTCATTTAGACAATCTCTGTTTTTAGTTGGTGCATTGAGGTAATTTACATTTAATATAACTACTGATATATGGGTTTCAGTCAACCATTTTATTACTTGTTTTCTATTTGGTTCCTCTGTTTTCCATTCCTTTATTTCCCCTGTCCTGCATTCTTCCGTGTTTTATTTGAGCATTTTTTAGTATTCCTTTTTTTTTTTTTTGAGATGGAGTTTTACTCTTTTTGCCCAGGCTGGAGTGCAATGGCGCGGTCTCAGCTCACTGCAGCCTCCTCCTCCTGGGTTCAAGTGATTCTCCTGCCTCAGCCTCTGGAGTAGCTGGCATTATAAGTGTGCGCCACCACACCTGGCTAATTTTGTATTTTTAATAGAGATGGGGTTTCACCATGTTGGCCAGGCTGGTCTCGAACTCCTGACCTCAGGTGATCTGCCCGCCTTGGCCTCTGAAAGTGCTGGAATTACAGGCGTGAGCCACCGTGTCTGGCCTAGTATTCCATTTTAATCGATGTATTGACATTTTTACTATATGTCTTTGTCCAATTTTTAAATGATTGCTCAAGGGATTGAAACATATATAGCTTTTCAATGTCTACTTAAAATTAATATATTACCACTGTAGGTGAGATTTAAAAACATTACCACTGTATACTCCCCCTCCATATCTTATTGCTGTCTTATGTACGACATCTGTAATCACTGAAAACCCTATCAGACATTGTTATAGTTTTTGCTTTTAACCATCGAACATATTTTAAAGAACTACAAGCATAGAAGAATAATTCATTATATTTACCTATATACTTACCATTTCTGTTGCTCTTCATTTTTTTTTTTTTTTTTTTTTTGAGACAGGGTCTCACTCTGTTTCCCCAGCTGGAGTGAAGTGGTGTGATCTTGTCTCACTGCAACCTTGGCCTCCTGGGTTCAAGTGATTCTCTCACGTCAGCCTCCCAAGTAGCTGGGACTACAGGCATGCACCACCATGCCCAGCTAAATTTTGTATTTTTAGTAAAGACGGGGTTTCACCATGTTGGCCAAACTGGTCTTGAACTGCTGACCTCAAGTGATCTGTCCACCTAAGCTTCCCAAAGTGCTGGGATTATAGGTGTGGGCCACCTCACCCAGCCTCTTTATTCCTAATGTCCTAAGTTCACTTTTAGTATAATTTCCCTTTTGCCTGAAAACTTCCTTTAGCATTTTTTTTTTTTTTTCTTTTGAGACGGAGTCTCGCTCTGTCACCCAGGCTGGGGTGCAGTGGCCGGATCTCAGCTCACTGCAAGCTCCGCCTCCCAGGTTTACGCCATTCTCCTGCCTCAGCCTCCCGAGTAGCTGGGACTACAGGCACCTGCCACCACACCTGGCTAGTTTTTTGTATTTTTTTTAGTAGGGACGGGGTTTCACCGTGTTACCCAGGATGGTCTTGATCTCCTGACCTCGTGATCTGCCCGTCTTGGCCTCCCAAAGTGCTGGGATTACAGGCTTGAGCCATCGTGCCCAGTCTTTTTTTTTTTTTTTTAAGCACAGGTCTTGCCACAAATTCTCTTAATTTTCATTCATCTGAGACTGTTTTATGTCACCTGAATTCTGAAGGATTTTTGTTGGCTATAAAATTGAGGGGAATATTAAAATCTTTCAGCACTTTATAAATTATTTGCCTCTTCTGGTCTTCATTATTTCTTATAAAAAAATCCATCATTATTTTTCCCCTATGTAATGCATATTTTCCCCTCTAGATTCCTGGAAAAAATCTCTTTCAAGAGTTTTTTGGCTGGGTGCAGTAGCTCACACCTGTAATTCCAGCACTTTAGGAGATGGAGGTGGGAGGATTACTTGAGGTCAGGAGTTTGAGACCAGCCTGTGCAGCATAGTGAGACCCTCTCTCTACAAAAAAGAAGGACAAAATTATGCAGGCATGATGGTATCCACCTGTGCTCCTAGCTGCTCAACAGGCTTTGGCTGGAGGATCTCCTGAGCCCAGGAGGTTGAGGCTGTAATGAGCGTGGGCAACAGAGTGAGACCTTCTCTCTTAAAAAAAGGAAGGTTTTTTGTATGTGTTTAGTTATCCACCAGTTTGATTATGATGTGTCTGAGGATGGATTTCTTTGGGTTTATCCTTTTGAGGTTTGTTGGGATTCTTGAATCTGTATGTTCACGTCTTTCAACAAATTTGAAAGGTTTTCAAGCATTATTTCTTCAAATGCCTTTTTCTTTTTTTTTGAGACGGAGTCTCACCGTTGCCTAGGTTGGAGTGCAATGGTGTTGTAACCGATCTCAATCCCTGGTGGACTGAACAAAGGGAAGCGAGCGTGGGAATAAAGACAAAGACAAAAGAGTATGTTTGGAAGAAGGGGTCAGGGGGCACCTTGCCTCTAGTAGACAAGGGTCCTGAGCTTTACACAGCCCTCCATATTTATTAGGCAAAAGAGATAGTGAGAAGGGGGTGTGTGGAAGAAGAGGTCAGCCGCTTGGTCTACAGTAGGCTTGCAAGACTGCATTCCTTGAACAATAGACTCTAAATGTCCCGGTAGATAACCTCAAGGAGTCCAGCACTACCACATCCGGCTAATTTTTGTGTTTTTAGTAGAGATGGGGTTTCACCATGTTGGCTGGGCTGGTCTCAAACTCCTGACCTCAGATGATCCACCCACCTCGGCCTCCCAAAGTGCTGGGATTACAGGCAAAAGCCACTGCGCCTGGCCAAACACCTTTTTCTACATCATAGTCTTTCTCCTCTCTGGGACTCTCATAATATACATGAGGCATTTTAGTACTATCCTACAGATCCTCAAGGCTCTGTTCTTCTCTATTTTTTAAATAATTTTTTCTCTCAGTTGTTCAGATCAGTAATTTCTATTATGTATCTTCTAGGTCACTGACTCTTTCCTCTGCCATCTCCATTCTGTCCTGATCCCATCCAGTAGGTTTTAAATTTTGGCTATTGTATTTTTCAGTTCTCAAATGGAAAAACTAAATACAATAGGAATAGGAAATCGTGGCAGGGTGTGGTGGCTCACACCTGTAATCTCAGCACTTTGGGAGGCTAAGGTGGGCAACCTCACCTGAGGTCAGGAGTTTGAGACCAGCCTGACAAACATGGTGAAACCCCATCTCTACTAAAATACAAAAATTAGCTGGGCATGGTGTCGGATGCCTGTAATCCCAGCTACTTGGGAGGCTGAGGCAGAAGAATCACTTGAACCCGGGAAGCAGAGGTTGCAGTGAGCTGAGACTGCACCATTACACTCCAGCCTGGGCAACAAGAGTGAAACTCTATCTCAAAAAAAAAAAAAAAAAGGAAGTCTTTGCCAAGACTTTCTTTTTTATGTTTTCATTTATTTCAAGGATGTTCTTAGAATATTTTTATAATATCTACTTTAATGTCTTTGTCAGATAATGCCAACATCTGTGTCATCTTAGTGTTAGTGTCTATCAATTATCTTTTCCCAGTTTAGATTTTTCTGGTTTCTCAAATGCTGAGTAATTTTAGATTGTACCCTGGATATTTTGAATACTATGCTACAAGACTAGAGGTTTTGTTTAAATCCTGGAGTGAATGTTGATATTTTTGTGTTAGCCATAATCAATCAGGTTGGGATTAGACTGTAAACTCCAATTAGACTTCTCTAGGTTGTAATTTTAATATCAGTTCTGTTTTCAAAGGCTTTGCAGTGTTATTTGGACCAGTCCTGAATGTTCTCCACCCAGTGGTTAGTCAAGGTCTGGGGCAGGAACTGTGTAGTTCAGTTCTCACAGCCTGTGGTACAGTGTTGAGGATCAGATCCACACATGCACAGCCTGGGAGTTACCTCAGAAATGATAAACTTTTGCTCCTTCCTCTACTCAGTTTCCAGGTTTTATCCCAATTCCCTGGGGCTCCCTTTTATAGTTCTCTGATCAGAAAACTAGGGTTTTGTTTTTTATTTTATTTTTTGAGACAGAGTCTCTCTCTGTTGCCCAAGCTGAGGTGTACAATCTCAGCTCACTGCAGCCTTGACCTCTTGGGCTCAAGAGATCCTCCCACCTCAGCCTCCTGAGTAGCCAGGACTACAGGCATGCACCACCACACCCAACTAATTTTTGTATTTTTTGTAGAGACAGTGTCTCACTGTGTTGCCCAGGCTGGTCTCGAACTCATGGGCTCAAGTGATCCTCCCACCTCAGCCTCCCAAAGTGCTGGGATTATAGGAATGAGCCACTGTGCCCAGCCAAGTACATACACTACTTTGCTGTTCACTTCCCGTAACTATGCTTATGTCTGGAGCGAGGCAGTGGGAGGACAGAGATGAAAAAAGAAAGCAGTGGGGGTTTGCTATTTACTCTACTCTGATTTGTGGGAACACAGCACCTCTGATTAGAGAGGAAAGTTGTTTTTTCTCAAAGTTTTTGGCACCTGCCTGCTCCTCTTACCATTTACTGTCACTTCACTTCTGCTCTTATAGGATTTCTTGAGGTTTGGGTGCTAGAGAATGGAGAAAAGAAAAAAAAAAAAAAAAACAAAGCAAAACAAATCAAAACAAAAAACAAGGCACATGAGATTTCCCCCACTTTGTCTGTATATTAAGGAAACTTTTTTCCCACCCCTCAAGCCAGATCTAGAAGTCTTCTCCTGGAGCTCTTTCTGTCCACACTGATTTGGACCTCAGGCTTTTAGGCTGCACTGAGTCCAGACTAGCGATATCAGAGGGGAAAAAATGGTAAGTTCTCTGCATGTTCAGTGGTACTTCATATTCATGCCTTCTTCTCCAACCTTTCTGTTTCGATTTACTTTTCAGAGTCCTCAAGTTTGGGAGCCATGCATTCTTTCCAGGTTAATAGCTACATTCACTAGGAAAGACAGGTTGGGATTTGCTCACTCCACCTTCCTTGGAACTAGAAACTTCCTAAAGCAGTTATGTTACAAGAAGATAATTTGAATTACAGTTTTCTAGTTTTACAATATTTTAAAGCTGATTGAATATAAATAATTTAAAAATATATTTCCAGGTCCAAATATTAACATTATAATTTAAACTATTGGATCCATCATTGACCCTTTTAATAACTGGAAGGTTTAAGACTTCCACACTCAATATACTAGAAAAAAAAAGTTCATGTTCATTCTCCCATTTTTTGTGTTTCTCTTGCAATATAGCACATTTACTACTAATGCTCATTTATCCCATCAAAAATGTCTCATAAAAATTAGAATAATTCAGAAATTTGGAGTGGGATTCATTTATGATTCATAAGTTACATGGTAGAGTTTGACTTATTAGAAAGCACATCGTGAGGGCTGGATGCAGTGGCTCACGCCTGCAATCCCAACACTTTGGGAGGCCAAAGCGGGTGGATCACCTGAGGTCGGGAGTTTCAGACCAGCCTGACCAACATGGAGAAACTCCGTCTCTACTAAAAATACAAAATTAGCTGGGCATGGTGGCACATGCCTGTAATCCCAACTACTCAGGAGGCTGAGGCAGGAGAATCGCTTGAACTTGAGAGGCAGAGGTTACAGTGAGCCAAGATCACACCATTGCACTCCAGCCTGGGCAACAAGACCGACACTCCGTCTCAAAAAAAAAAAAACTAAAACTAAAACAACAACAACAACAACAACAACAAAAAACAGTACATCATGAGGCCAGGTGCAGTAGCTCATGTCTGTAATCCCACCACTTTGGGAGGCTGAGGAAGGCAGATTGCTTGAGCTCAGGAGTTTGAGACCAGCCTGGGTAACATGGTGAAACCCTGTCTCTACAAACAAACAAACAAAAAAGAAAATTAACTGGGCATGGTGGTGTGCACTTGTAGTCCCAGCTACTTAGGAGACTGAGGCAAGAAGATCACTTGCGCCTGGGAGATCAAGGCTGCAGTGAGCTGTGATCGTGCCACTGCACTCCAGCCAGGGTTACAGACTGAAACCCTAAAAAAAATTTTTTTTAAATAAAGTACATAATGAAACATATATAAGGTTTAGTGTTAGCTAGGATTTGGCTCAGCTTTGAATGACGAAAAAAGAAAACCCCAGAATAACAGTAGCTTATATCATATATGTCTATTTTTCTCTAACATAAAGTAGGAAGTAAGTGCCCCAAGGTGCATATAGTGTTTCATTGTGTCAGAAACCTAGGTTCCTTCTTTCTGATGCTCTGCCATGCATGACCTTGATTTCTTCCTAATTCTCTGAAACCCAGGTTCCTTCTTTCTGATGCTCTGCCATGCATGACCTAGATTTCTTCGTAATTCTCTCATGATCTAAAATGGTTGTAACATAGCTCCAGTCATCTCAGGAAGGAAGGGTAAAGGAGAAAGCACACAGTTCCTCTTTTAAGGACACTTCCTGAAAGCTGTACACAATATTTCTGCTTATATCTTTTTGGCCAGAACATACTCACAAGGCTACACCTTGCCACAAGAAAGACTTGGAGATGTATTTATATTCTGGGCAGTTATACCCACTTAAAAATTGAGGATTATGTTACCATTGAAAGAGGAAGAGTGATTTTGAGGGTCAGCCAGTACTCTCTGCCACAAGACTGTGTCCTTAAGCAATCCTTATGTTGTAAATAGCAGAAACTAAATTCAAGTAAGCATAAACAAAAAAGAAGATACACACACACAGACACACACACACACAGACACACACACACACACAGACACACACACACACACACAGACACACACACACACACACACAAGCTTATTTAACTGAAAAGACCAGAGGTAAAGGAAGCTTTAGAGTTAATTTGATTCAGGGGATTTTTTTTTTTGAGATGGAGTCTTGCTCTGTTGTCCAGGCTGCAGTGCAATGGTGTGATCTCGGCTCACTGCAACCTCCGCCTCTCAGGTTCAAGCGATTCTCCTGCCTCAGCCTCCCAAGTAGCTGGGATTACAGACACCCGCCACCATGCCCAGCTAATGTTTGTATTTTTAGTAGACACGGGGTTTCACCACGTTGGCCAGGCTGGTCTTGAACTCCTGACTTCAGGTGATCGCCCACCTCAGCCTCCTCAAGTGCTGAGATTATAGACATGAGCCACCGCGCCCGGCCTGATTCAGGGCATTTTTTAATGCCATAATGTACCTGATATAGTTTGGGTATTTGTCCCCGTGCAAATCGCATGTTGAGATGTAACCCATATGTTGGAGATGGGGCCTGGTGGGAGGGGAGGTGTTTGGTCATGGAAGTGGATTCCTCATGGCTTGGTGCTATCTTTCCAACAGTGAGTGAGAAGTCACAAGATCTGGTTGCTTAAGTGTGTAGGACTCCCCACCCTGCCACTCCCTTTTGTTCCTGCTTTTGACGTGTGACATGCCTGCTCCCTCTTTGCTTTTCACCATGAGTAAAAGCTCCCTGAGGCCTTCCCAGAAGCTGAGCAGATACTGGCACTATGCATCCTGTGAAACCTGCAGAACCATGAGCCAATTAAACTTCTTTTCTTCATAAATTACCCAGTCTCAGGTATTTCTTTATAGCAACACAAGAATGGCCTAATACTGTACCCAATTTCGTTTTTCTAGTAGCTTACTGCTCTGTCAACTTCACTATAAGACTAGCTTCCTTCTTTATGGCAAAATGTCCTCAGAAGTCACAAGCTTCACATCTGCACATTAACACTGCCCAGAAGGAAAGAAAGGGTTCACTTCTGGTAACTATTGGCACAAATTATCAGTTTGCCCAGACTGTCCTGGATTTTGCGCTGAAATTTCTATGTTCAGGAAAATGTTGCAGTCCCAGGCAAACCATGATGGGTGGTTATCCACCTGCTGGCTCTCTCAGAAGGATTCAGAATCTTCTTTTTCAGAGTCCCCCAGGTAATCTCTCATATCTCATTGGCTCAATTTGGACATATTCCCCTTTAGCCAGGGGAAGAGTAGGCACTGATTTGCTTAGACCTGGCAATTACTGTGAGAAGAGCCATAGAATTGCCTGATTAAATAAGCAAATCAGAGGTAATCTCTGAAAATGAGAACTCCATCTCTCCTACCCTATAATCACATGGCTGCAACACAAGTGGGGAGACAGCCACAATGTCCATAAGACTGAACTAACGTCATACTATAAATGTTTAGCATTTGTAAAGCAGAAGCCCCAGATGACACCAGATGACTTTCTATCTCAAAAGTCAATGAAATTCTATTAAAGGGAAATTGTTTAAGCTGTAGAAAAATGTGTTAACAGAGATTTTTGCTCATTTGTCTAAGCAAATCAGTGCCTAATATTCCCCTCAGTAAAGGGAACATGCTTCCAGTTGAGCCAGTAAGACAGAATATCTCGAGGACAGGTTGGCACAAAACTACCCTCTTATATTCATACAACAGTGGCAGCAGTAGTATCTGATATTATTTCACTTTCTTATGTCCAATGCTGAAGCTGGGGCAGCAAATAATTTAGTCAAAGTAATCATGCTGAAATAAGGTTAAATGTAATTTTAAATAATCCCATACAAGACTGTAGTCTTTATGAGGTATTCTGTCTACTACTGACTCATATTTGGTACCCTTTCTGTGGTGTCTCTCCTAAACGCTGATTATATATCCCCTTCCTGAGGAAATCAGTCATGTAATTTGCTTTGACCAGTAAAATGCGAGTGAACAGGACGTGTGTCAATTCCCTGGCAGGAGTTTGGAGAGCCAGTGGTTCGCTATGTTCTGCTTTCTCTCTGCCATGATGAGCAAGTGTCCCAGTGTAGCACAAGTGGGAAATAAATCTCTGTTCTAAGTCCTTGAGAATTGGAGGGCATTTTTTACTACAGAATCATTAGCCTACCCTGCACATGGTTTGCTTCCTTCAACATTCCTCTCTAGCCTCTTCTCTCTCCTGCTTTTGCTTCTTGTGTGTTTAGTTTCTCCCTTTGTATTTTACCACAGTCTTGCTCTTGAGAATTTGAGTCAATGCAAAGCAGAGAAACAGTTAACTAACCTGGAGCCTTGAAAGATTGTCTTGTCCTACACCGGCCAGATACTTTCAAAAAGAACCTTGGGCATATTACCTCCTAGACAGAAAACTAGAAACTGAAGCATTAAACAAATGCTTACATTTAACTAGCTTTTAATTATTGACTTCATAGTAAACTCTTCAAATACATTTATAAATGTAATTTTTTAAAAAAAACTATATTTATAAATTTAAAATAAATTTATATTACTCCAGCAATTGTTATTTCTATTTCATATAACAATAATACTAACATAAAATTGGAAATGAAGGCTTTCAAAAATTTTTAACACTCTGGTCACTTGAAGAGAGAATATCAACAAGGCCGAGCACAGTGGCTCAGGCCTGTAATCCCAGCACTTTGTGAGGCTGAGGTGGGTGGATTGCCTGAGGTCAGTAGTTCCAGCCTGGCCACACTACCTTGCATTCCTCTTCTGCTTTGCAGTGAACCAAGGGCAGCAAGCTGCCCAAGCAGGAGGTGACAAATGATGACAAAGAAATAGGATTCTGAGTTTGGCCATGAGAACTGGGAAATGTGAAGAAGATTTAGTCAGCAGTGAGAGAAGCAGGGGAAAATGCCTCCAAGGGTAGTAGTGATCAAGAGAATAGCTGAATCATGTTAAAGTGGAATACCACTCTTAAAGAGTATCCAAACTGCAACTGAAGGATTACCAAAATAATGTAGTTTTAGAGATGGATCCTGTGATTTCTGTCTCCATGGGACTTGTCTGTGCTTTGATTACTGCTCTAGGATTTCTGTGGGATTCTTCTGTCTCTTATTGACTCACACAGTCTTGTAATAAATCTCCATTGAGATAGCCTGAATAAGTCACTATTGCTAACACACTCATATTGTCATTCATTAGGGCCTCCAATTTCTGTGGAAACTTACATTACTCTAAATCTGCAGTATTTCTCAAAGTGTTGGGTGAATCCCCTACTTCATAATGATTCATATTATCAATAATTTAGAGTTCCAGTCATCTCTGAATTATTGAATCCAGGGGAGAAGCACAAGAATATACATACTTTTAAATTAATAAACTTTATTTTTTAATTTTAAATAATTTTTTAAGAGACAGGTTTTCACTATGTTGCCCAGGCTGGCCTTGAACTCTTGGGCTCAAGTGATTCTTCCACCTCAGACTCCCAAGTAGCTGGGATGATAGGTGGGCACCACTATGCCTGGCTAGTAAATTTTATTATTTATTTATTATTATTTTTTGAGATGGAGTCTCACTCTGTCACCTAGGCTGGAATGGAGTGGTGTGATCTTGCCTCACTACAACCTCCACCTCCTGAGTTCAAGCGATCCTCCTGCCTTAGCCTTCTCAGTAGCCGCCCTCTCTCCCCACTAATTTTTGTATTTTTAGTAGATACAGGGTTTCACCATGTTGGCCAGGTTGGTCTCAAATTCCTGACCTTAGGTGATCTGCCCAGCTTGGCCTCCCAAAGTGCTGGGAATACAGGCGTGAGCCACTGTACCCAGCTACACTTTATTTTTTAGAACAATTTTAGAATTACAGAAAAATTGAGCAGATAGTATAGTTCTCATATCCTTCCCTACCCACTACAGTTCCCCTTACTATTAACATCTTACATTAATGGAACATTCATTACAATTAATGAACCAATATTGATAAATTCTTATTAACTAAAGTTCATAGTTTATTCAGATTGCCTTTTTACCTAATATCCTTTTTTTGTTCCAGGATCCTGTCCAGGGTACCACGTTTAAATTTAGGTGGTTGTCTTAGGCTCCTTTGGATGACGCCATTATCTCAAACTTTCCTTGTTTTTGATGATATTGACAGTTTTGAAAAGCCCTGGTCAGGCAGGATTCTCCTTTATTGGAATTTGTCTTTCTCTTGTGATCAGATATGGGTTATAGGGAGGAGGTTCACAGAAGTAAAGTGGAAATAAGTATTTTTACTGGCACCCCGGTGACTTACATGTATACATTGTAGTTAGAGGCCCTGTTGTTAACATGTGCATATGTAGTCATTGTACCTTTAGGCAGCTTTGAGAATTATACTACTATACTGAAATTTTCAAGAGCAGGAACCATGTCTTACTCATCTTTGAATCCTTAGGGTTTAGAACAGGGCTCATCATATAGTACATATTTCATAACGTTTAATCAAATGAAAGAAAGGTACAAAGCTAGAAATTTATCCTATGAATTTACTCCTATATCAAGTACTCCTATATCAAGTAGAAACACAAGAGTTTCTACCCTGGGAGTTTGGAAAAACAGTGGAGCAACATAAGCTCACTTTAGAGGCCACTTGTCTAAGCCTGGATTAATCAATCTTGCTCATTCCCTCTGTAAAGCAAATTCACATAGAACATGCAGCACACTGCAGGCTATAGTAAAGTTGTAGGCTACTTAATAGGCCCATGCATTCTGCTCTTACCAGCTGAGATTTTTGCTTACCAGGAAAGTTTGTTTGTACCTAATCTGTGTATGTCACTCATATTCGTTATTACAAATATGCAATTTTATTCATATCAGAAAAGTTAGCTAAGTAAAAGTGAAAAAGAACTGTTTCTCTAAAAATGAAAATGGTAGGTCACCAAAAATAACTACTATGGATTGAACGTCTGTGCCCCCACCCCTCAGTTCACATGCTGAATCCCAATACAGGTTGGATATTTCTCCTCTCCAAATCTCATGTTGAAACTTGATTCCCAACACTGGAGGTGAGGCCTAGTGGGAGTTGTTTGAGTAATGGGGGCAGATCTCTCATGAATGGCTTGGTGCTATCCTTGAAGTAATGAGTTCTCACTCAATCTCTGAGAACTGATTGTTAAAAAGAGCCTGGCACCTCCTTTCCTCTTGCTCCCCCTCTTGCTGTGTGACACACTGGCTTCCCTTCACCTTCTACCATGAGTGGAAGCTTCCTGAGGTTCTCACCAGAAGCTGATGCCAGGGCTGCTGATGAATATACAGCCTGTAGGCCAAGCGTGGTGGCTCACGCCCGTAATCCGAGCACTTTGGGAGGCCGAGGCGGGTAGATCACCTGTGGTCAGGAGTCCAAGGCAGCCTGGTCAACATGATGAAACCCTGTCTCTACCAAAAATACAAAAACATTTAGCTGGGCTTGGTGGCAGGTGCTTGTCATCCCAGCTACTTGGAAGGCTGAGGCAAGACAATCACTTGAAGCCAGGAGGTGGGGGTTGCAGCGAGCCGAGATCGCGCCATTGCACTCCAGCCTGGGCAACAAAAGCTAAACTCCGTCTGGGGGGCGGGGGCAGGGAGAAGGCTGGGGGGCAGTGGCTCAAGCCTGTAATCCCAGCAACTTTGGGAGGCTGAGGCGGGTGGATCACCTGAGGTCAGGAGTTCGAGACCAGCCTGGCCAATATGGTGAAACCCCGTCTCTACTAAAAATACAAAAATCAGCCGGGCGTGGTGGCACGTGCCTGTAGTACCAACTACTCGGGAGGCTGAGGCAGGAGAATCGCTTGAACCCGTGAGGCCGAGGTTGGAATAAGCCGAGATCCCGCCACTACACTCCAACCTGGGAGACAGCGAGACTCCATCTCAAAAATAAAACAAAATAAAAAATCTTGCATCAACACTCCTACGCAAATGTCTCTGCTATTCACTCAACAACTGGTCATCAACCTCCACCCCGCAAACACAACCGTCAGGTCTATCTGGTTCCCAAGTAGGCGGGTCGGTGACCCTCACGAGGAAAGGGAGTGTGTGGGCCTGTCCGTCTCCAAGGCCTCTCCACCCAACAGTCCCTCAGCGGTTTCGCTGTTTCTGCGAGGTCTTTACCCCAGGATGTTCCGGGAAGTCAATCCCTCCCCGCCCTAGGCTACACCTGGAGCGGCCAGCAGCTGACCCGAACTTTCTGCCGGGCCTCCTTTCTCATTCCTCGGGTTCGCCAGTGCCACACCCACCAAGGCCTTGGTCTCGTAAGAATGCCTCGCTGGACTACCGCGACTTGTTACTTATGGGGGAAGATTTACGCGCGTCCTTCCGGAAGCCACACATCACTTCCCTCGCTCCGCCCAGTTTAGAGACCTGCGCACCCGCAAGGGCGTGAGAGAGACTAGCCGGCGCGCGGGGACGCCGCGGGGACGCCCCTGTGCACGCCCGTACTTCCGCCCCGTCCAGCCCCCTCGTTGCGGAGCCACGGGCCAATCAGATCGTGCCTCGCCTCTACGCCCCCGGCTCCCCGAAACTTCTGTCCTCCTTTGAGGACGACTTTGGGAACACAATAGTCCCCTCGCCGACGTCGCCTTAGACGCGTTGCCATACGTCGTCACCCATAGAAACGGCTTTCCGCGGGGCGGACTCCAAGCCTCTCTTGTGTGAGCGGGCGGGGGTAGCGGGAAAGGCTGTTTTTCATTTCCAAGAGAAAACCGTCACCCCGCCCACCTCGCACCTCCTCCCAACACCTCAGGATAGAAACGCCGCGCTCAGGGCAATAAGAAGTGTTCTGATACAGGAAAAAGGAGTTCGTGTTTCTTTCAGAAGGTGACCGTTTTCCTCCTTCTGAGGTCACGAGCTGTACGTCCTATGCCCAGAATTCCTGAGGCCCGGCGTGGCGTGTTTCCGGTCGCTGGGCTCCTCCGAGAGCTGTGGGAAGAGGCGCGGGCGACGGAGGGCGTCAGCGAGCCCGGTCTTCGCCTGCCTTCGCCGGCGTGGACTCTTCCCAGTGTCCGTCTTCCCCCGTTAAGTAATAGTGTCCTGTATTTCCTGATTGTAAGAATAGTGCTTTTAAAAAATGCCTGCTCCCTGTAATAGCAGTAGTTCAATAGTACGTGTTTATAAAAGAAACTTAAACTCTCATTCTTGCCACCATGGATAATACTATTAACATATTGCTACATAAATGTAGAGTTTTCATACATACACGTAAAGATGTTTGGTTTTTTAAAATAGGAAAACGTAACCGCGTTGTCTCCCAGTAATGTCTTTGCAGGTAAATTAAAATAGATTTTATATATACATATATGTATACGTGTGTATACATTATATATAATGTATGTGTGTAATATAATATATGTATAATATGTAATATATACACATTATATATGTATATGTAAAATCTCTTTATATATATATTTTATATATATATATTTTTTTAAGAGATGGGGTCTTGCCCTGTTGCCCAGGCTGGTCTTGAACTCCTGGGCTCAAGTGATCCTCCCACCTCAGGCTTCCAAAGTGCTGGGATGGTGGGCATGAGCCACTGGGTCCAGCCTACAGAATCATTTTTAATGGCTGTATGGATATAATTTGTTCAACCAGTCCCTAAGTTGTTGGACTTTTCAGGTATTGACAGCTTTTCAGGTCTACAATCCTAGATGAATATTCTTATATGTAAATCTGTATATGTCCTTGATTATTTTCGTACAATAAATTCATAGAAGTAAAATTACTGGATCAAGGAAAATGCACGTTTGTAAGATTCTAAATGATGTTACCAGACGCTCCCCTGGAAACCTATTTACTACTTTTCCATTAACAGTATGAGAACGAATATGCTGTCTGCATCTCCTTGCTAATCTTAGATATTGTCAGTCTTCCTGATCTTTATCATCTCTTTAAAAAAGACCTGTTTTAATTTGCAGTTTGTTGCCTACTTGTAAAACTGAACATCTTTCATATAATTATTGGCTCTATTTTTGTGAAGTGCTAGTTCATGACTTCTGCCTATTTTTAAAATGAAATATTCATATTTTAGAAATTGCAAGTGCTTTTTGTATATTAGAAATATTAACCTTTGATTGAGATATTTACAGATATTTTTCCTGTTTTTTAAATTAATCTTTTAATATCACCTATGGTTTTTTGTTTTGTTTTTACTGAGGAAAGTTTTTAATTTTTATGTAGTTATGTCTAATGAGTCATTTCCTTTGTTTCTAGCTTTGATGTCATGGTTACCTGCATTTTCTTCTAGCATTTTTAGAGTTTAAAAAAAATAATTTGCCAGGCGCAGTGGCTCACGCCTGTAATTCCAGCACAAATGCTATGCATTTACATTGCGTTAGGTATTATAAGTAATCTAGAGTGATTTGAAGTATACGGGAGGATGGATGTGGGTAGGTTATATGCAAATATTACATTTTATGTAATGGACTTATTATCCACGGGGGTTCCTGGAAACAGTCGCACATAGTTACCATGGGATGACTGTACTAAATGTCCATATGTACTTTTTCTGTTTCACTGATTTATCTGCTACTGGGCAGTAATACTGTTTTAACTTACCTTTAGATTATTTAAAAATTTCTGATGGGATAAATCTCTGCTTACTAGTCTTTAAAAATATATTTAACACATGTAAAATATAATTTTGTGATATATGTAAGTTTAAAAGCATAATAATATGAAGCCAACCTCAACTTAACCTAGAACATTACCAATAGTGTATAAATCTGTGTGCTCTTCCCAGGATGGCAGAGGATATCCCTGCCATCCTCTCCAGAGATACATTATTTCTTCCATGGTAACTTTAAACTTTGTCAAATTAAAAAAGAATTGTGGCCGGGCGTGGTGGCTCATGCCTGTAATCCCAGCACTTTGGGAGGCCGAGGCAGGTGGATTACCTCAGGTCGGGAGTTCGAGACCAGCCTCACCAATATGGAGAAACCCCCATCTCTACTAAAAATACCAAATTAGCCGGGCGTGGTGGTGCATGCCTGTAATCCCACCTACTTGGGAGACGGAGGCAGGAGAATCGCTTGAACCCGAGAGTTGGAAGTTGCGGTGAGCCGAGATCACACCATTGCACTCCAGCCTGGGCAACAAGAGCAAAACTCTGTCAAAAAAAAAAAAAAAAAAAAATTGTAACTTTGATTGCGATTGCAGTTACTTTTATTGATAAATTTAGGGGCAATGGATATCTTTATAAAAGTAATAAATACGTAAACTACGAAGTGCCTTATTTGTGTTATGTAATCCACACAACTCTATTATCACCCTCATTTTACAGATGGGATAACCGAGGCATAAAGAAATTGAATAATTTGGCCACGCGCATTGACTCTTGCCTGTAATTCCAGGACTTTAGGAGGCCGAGGTGGGCGGATCAGGAGGTCAGGAGATCAAGACCATCCTGGCTAACATGGTGAAACCCTGTGTCTACTAAAAATACAAAAAATTAGCCGGGTGTGGTGGCACCCGCCCGTAGTCCCACTTACTCAGGAGGCCGAGGCAGGAGAATCGCTTGAACCTGGGAGGTGGAGGTTGCAGTGAGCCAAGACAGCGCCACTGCATTCCCACCTGGGTGACAGCGAGACTGACTCCAATTCTTCCAAAAAAAAAAAAAAAAAAAAAAAAAAAGAAAAAGAAATTGAATAATTTGTCCAAAGTCAAGCTGCTAAGTGGCGAGGTCAAAAGTCAAAGCTAGGCAGTTTGACCCCAGAGCCTGTGCTCTTGTCCTATTGACTCTCCACAATATGGAACTGTTCATATGTTTATAATGAACATGCCAGTCAGTTTGCCTCCACCACTCCCCCACGTCCCAGTTGGCATCCTTATCCTTTATTAACCCGCTTCTCCCTTGCCATAGCTGATTGGAATAGAGGCAGGTAGAAAACTGATTCAAGCTGGTCCAATCAGATTCTCTTTCCCGGAAATGTGGACTAGGGGTGGGTAGAAAACCGATTCAAGCTGGTCCAATCAGATTCTTTCCTGGAAATGTGCAGTTACATAGTTTTAACTGGTCTCTTGACCTAGAAAGTAAGGGAAAAGGAGGGAGAGATGTTTGATCCACATGTATGTATTACAGAGAAAGCAAGGCTGCGGAAAGAAGCAGATTCACAAAGAAGCAATTTCGAAGTCCTGTGGCGACAGAGGGGGATGATGGATTACCTGCCCTGGGTTCTGGGGCTTTCCAGGTCCTAGCTTGTCACTACTAAGTCTCTACTGCCCTATCCACTCTTAGGGATCTCCACAAGGTACCCCTCCTCCTTCAAATAGACCCCTTTTTGCCCAGACTTGGTGGCTCATACCTATAATCCCAGCACTTTGAGAGGCCAAGGCAGGGGATCATGAGGTCAGGAGTTCGAGACCAGCCTGGCCAACATGGTGAAACCCCGTCTCTACTAAAAATACAAAAATTAGCCAGGCGTGGTGGCACATGCCTGTAATCCCAGCTACTCGGGAGGCTGAGGCAGAAGAGTCACTTGAACCTGGGAGGTGGAGGTTGCAGTCAGCCGAGATCATAATGTACTCCAGCCTGGGCGACAGAGCAAGACTCCATCTCAAAAACAAAAAAAAACAAACAAAAAAACACCAAAACAAATAGACCCCTCTTTCAATTTAAGCTCACCTGACTGTTCTTTGTTTTGAGACTAAATATGCCACCTGAAAACATGTGGTCCTCCATTTACCCAAGTTTTCTTTTAAAGTTTCCCAGTAGCATTTTCTTCACACAGATCCACACATTTCTTGTTTGGTTCATTCCTAAATATATTTTAGGTGGGTTTTTTTTTCTCTTTGCAATAATTTCAGTTTGTCATTGCCCCCTTCACATCTTAATCTGCAAAAATTAGGCTTTCATCTGTTGAGACTGCCAAATGTCAATGGCTTATAAATGTGACATTAATCTTCCAAATGCATTCCAAAATAATGTTATCCACTAGATATATCTTTTAGTTCTATACTTTGAAATTGTTCTGGCGATGATTCATATGAGGATGACGATGATTCATCTGATGGAAGTGAGCCACAGGGATCCCAAAGAAGTATAGAATTCCCTATAATCTGATTTAAAAAGAAAGTCTAACATATGAATGGGAACATTGAATTTCCAACACATTTAACTGATATTAAAATAGATAAAATGAAGAAAACTACTTTCAAGACAAATTTTCACATATGAAGCAATAAGATAACAGAGGGTATATTTGGATAAATATTTGGAATACAGTAGATAAATAACAGAGATTAAGAGAAATTCGTATCTCATTCTTAGCATAGGCACATAATCCTGTATCCAAATTCTTTCTTGCCAGATGTGTTTCAGAACTGAGAGTTGTCAGGATTTTAGACAGGAATATAATGCATATCCCATATATTCTGTAACAGCCCAGCAGGATCTGGAGCAGTATCTTGCTATCAAACCAAAATATGCATGTAAAAAATGCATTAGTATTAACCATACGTAGGATAAACAAAGGCTAGAAACATATACACATCTGTTTAGCTCAGATCTTGCTGCTAAATGAGTTTGCCACGAACTTATGAAAAACTTTAGGTTTCTAGAGTTTTTTTCTTTATTTTGAAATTTTAGACAATAGTTTGTAGACCTCTACAAGCAAATACGTTCAGATTTCAGCATCTGGCCAGGTGTGAGTCAAAGAGTTGTTTTCAAGACTTGGTTGTGTTAGATAGTCTTGTGGTTTGGGGTGTTTAGTCTGAAGGCAAAGAGTGTACTTTTTTTTTTTCTTCTTTTTTTTTGAGACAAGAGTATTGCTCCGTTGCACAGGCTGGAGTGCAATGGCACAATCTCAACTCACTGCAATCTCTGCCTCCCGGGTTTAAGCGATTCACCTGCCTCAGCCTCCCAAGTAGCTGGAATTACAAGCACCCGCCACCATGCCTGGCAAATTTTTGTATTTTTAGTAGAGACAGGGTTTTATCAATTTGGCCAGGCTGGTCTCTAACTCCTGACCTCACGTGATCCACCCACCTCAGCCTCCCAAAGTGCTGGGATTATAGCTGTGAGCCATCATGCCCAGCAAGAGTGCACTTTTAGTAGAACAAAATACAGACTTTGAAGCAATTATTGAAAAAATAATAGGTCAAGTTTTTTTTTTTTTATTTTTTTTAAATCAACTTGCATTCTTGACCTTTGTTGTCCATCATTATTTCAGTCTGGTGTTTTGGTTGAAATGAATTGCAACAAACACAAAAACTTCCCAGCAAATCTTAACTAAAAAAACCTTGATGTATTTTTCCTTAAACCTATCAATCAAGAGATCCTTGCCTTGATGTTTTCATTTTTTATTTCTAGTACATAGGAGCGTTTTCTTCTAAATACTGTATGGCTGTACAGATATTGCTTCAGTTGAATCTATTAAAGTGTCAAAATTAAGGAATTTATTCAGTCATCATATAAATTGAGTGCCTATTCTGTGCCAGACTCTGTGCTAGGTGTTGAGGATACAGTCTGGTGAGCAAGAAACACTTATTAATAAGATTTTACAGTAGAGTATGATAGGTGATAAGGTAAGTCCAGTGTGCCATAGAACACCATGTATTGAGCTGAGGGAAGGACTACAGGTTAAGTAATAAGTCAGGCAGGTGAAGATGAGGAGGGAAATTTTAAAATGTTCTAAGACAGTTATTTTCAAAGTGTGGTCCATGAATCAGCAGCATCAGCATCATCAGCATCATCAGGGAACTAGTCAGAAATTCAGATTCTCGACCCTTACCCCAGACCTACTGAATCCATAACTCTGGAGATGGAGCCCAGGAATCTGTGTTGTTGTGGTTTTTTTTTGAGATGGATCTTGCTCTGTCGCCCAGGCTAGAGTTCAGCGGTGTGATCTCTGCTCACTGCAACCTCCGCCTCCCGGGTTCAAGTGATTCTCCTACCTCAACCTCCCGAGTAGCTGGGATTATAGGCTTGTTGCCACTATGCCTGGCTAATTTTTGTATTTTTAGTAGAGATGGGGTTTCACCGTGTTGGCCAGGCTGGTCTTGAATTCCTGACCTCAAGTGATCCGCCCACCTCCGCCTCCCGAAGTGCTGTGATTACAAAAGTGAGCCACTGTGCCTGGGCTATATAACATTCTTGAAGTAACAAAATGATAGAAATAGAGAACAGATTAGTGGTTGTCAGGGGTTAAGGGAAGTGGATGTGGCTATAAAAGGGCAGCACGAAGGATTCTGAGGTGGTGGAACTGTGGAAATACTCTGTATCTTAACTGTAGCAATGTCAATTTCTTAGTGGTGATAGTTCACTACAGTTTTGTAAAATGTGACCATTGTAGGAAACTGAATAAAGGGTACACAGAATCTTGGTATAATTTTTTACAACTACGTATGACTCTATAATTATTTAAAAATGAAACGTTTTAAAATAATGCTATGAAGAATAATAAATTAAGATATTCGAAGATGTCCTGAGGCAGCTAATTAAAAAAAAAAAATCAGGATAAGGGGACAGAGAGAGATGAGAAAATTTATTTTATATGGGGGTAGTTAGGAAAGGCCTAGCTATTAAGGAAGTTAGGGTATTACCTGTGAATGTCTGGAGAATACTAGAAGTACAAAGATTCTGAGATGGGGTGTGCTTGACATAACTGAGGAATAGCAAGGATACCATTGTGGACAGAGTAGGGTGAACACTGGAGAGCTATAGGAAATGAGATAAGAGTGGGTGGAGATCCTGGTGGTAGACGCATATCATAGAAGAGCTTATTTCACCCTGAGTAGAATGGGAAACCACAGGAGAGTTTCAAACAGAAAACGAACATGATCTAACTTGAATATTAAAAGTATCACTTCACTGGGTAAAAAATCGAGTGAGGGGGATGTGGATAGAAGTGGAGCACCAATTGTGAGGCTACCGCAATGATTCAGGCAAGCAATGATGGTGGTTTGGATTAAACTGGCAGAGCAGGAGTAATAAGAAGCAGTCCGACTATGAATAAGTTTTGCAGGAATGGCTTACTGGGTATTCTAATGGAGTGCATGTGGGACGTGAGAGGAGGAGTAAGAGTCAAGATAGAGTCCCAGATTTGGGCCTGAACAAGTGGAAGAAAGGAGTTACTACTTTTATGAAATGGTGAGCTGAATGAAGAGCAATATGAGGCTCTTCAGAAGATCAGGAGTTTTGTTTTTGGCTTGTTTAGATGCCTGTAGACATCCAAATAGAGATGTCACATAGCCTGCTGGATAAATGCATATTTCTAGAATTTGGGTAAGAAGTTGGGCTAGTGCTATTGTTTGAATGTATGTGTCCCTCCAAAATTCATATGTGTGGAACTTAAACCCCAAGGAGATGGCATTAAGAGGTGGGGTCTTTGGGAGGTGATTAGGCCATGAGGGCTCTGCCCTCTTGAATGGGATTAATGCCCTTGTAAAAGCTGCCTGGCCCTTTCGTCTCTTCTTCCATGTAAGGACACAGCATTTGTCTCTTGTAAAGGACACAGCAACAAGACAGCATCTTGGAAGCAGATAGAGCCCTTTATCATACACTGAATCTTTCAGCACCTTGAGCTGGGACTTCCCAGCTCCCAAAATTGTGAGAAATAAATTTCTATTATTTATAAATTACCCAGTCAGTGCTATTTTGTTATAGCAGCAAAAACAGATGAAGACAGCTAGATATATGAATTTGGGAGGCAATAACATATAAATGGTCTGGTTGAGAACAGCAAGGAGTGAGGATATGTAGATAGAGAAGAGAAAAGGTCTGTGGAATGTGACCCAGGTATACCAGTTTTTAAAGGTTAGGAAAATAAAGAAGACCTCAACAAAGAATGCAGAGAAGGAATGCAATTGAGGTATGAGGAGAACCACGGAGGGTGGTGTCTTGGAGACAAGGTGAAGAAAGGGTCTCAGGTAGAAGAGACCAACCAGCTGGGCGTGGTGGCTCAAGCCTGTAATCCCAGTACTTTGGGAGGCCGAGGCGGGCTGATCACGAGGTCAGGAGATCGAGATCATCCTGGCTAACATGGTGAAACCCCGTCTCTACTAAAAATATAAAACAAAACAAAACAAAAATTAACTGGGCGTGGCGCCTGTAGTCCCAGCTACTTGAGAGGCTGAGACAGGAGAATGGCGTGAACCAGGGAGGTGGAGCTTGCAGTTAGCCGAGACCACAGCACTGCACTCCAGCCTGGACGACAGAGCGAGACTCTGTCTCACAAAAAAAAAAAAAAGAAGAGACCAACCGGTAAGACAAATGCTACTGATAGGCAGAACAAGATAAGAACTGAGATTTGTCCTTTAGATTTGACTGCATGGAGGTCATTGGTGATTTTCATAAGTGCAGTTTCAGTGAAACAGTGGAAGGAAGACTTGATTGGAGTGGGTTCGAGAGAGGAGAGAAAATAGAAATTAAGTATAGACAAGGCCAGGTGCGGTGGTCACGCCTATAGTTCTAGCACTTTGGGAGGCCAAGGCTGGTGGATCACTTGAGGCCAAGGCTGGTGGATCACTTGAGGCCAAGGCTGGTGGATCACTTGAGGCCGGGAGTTCAAGACCAGCCTGGCCAACATGGTGAAACCCCATCTCTACTGAAAATACAAAAATTAGCTGGGCCTGGTGGCGGGCACCTGTAATCCCAGCTGCTTGGGAGTCTGAGGCAGCAGAATTGCTTGAACCCAGGAGGCAGAGGTTGTAGTGAGCCAAGATTGTGCCGCTGTACATCAGCCTGGGTGACAGAGCAAGACTCTGTCTCAAAAAAAAAAAAAAAAATCTTAATATTATAACAAAAGATTCTCCTAGTGTCCCTATTGACAATGGTTTTAAGAGCTCTATGTCAGGACCTAGGGGCAAAGACCAATATACATATTTCATATTATTTCATAGCTATTTATACCTTGATAAAGCTGTTTAGAATGTTTATGGAGTGACATAACTCTATATGGGCTATCAACACTGGGCTAGGCATCCAGGTCACAAACAGGACATAGGCAGGACCAGCCCTCAAACAGCTTCTAGCCCAGTGTGGGGCCCTGATGTAGACGCACACAACTCACAGCACAATAGAGATTCCTCAATATAGAGATGCTGAACTGTGAGAATCCAACTTAGCCTTACCCTGGGGCAGTGACTGCCTCTCTCAGCACCTCAATTTCCTATTCTATAACATCTGCCTACCTACCTCAGAGGATGTGGTAAAGATCCAATGAAAACACTTTGTGACAAATGCTATACAAACGTAATGGGGTGGTTTTCAAAACAAGATGGTTGCTGTTAAGCATCCGATTTAGAGTCCTTAATGAGCTAATTTCAGATAATGGTGATGTAAAATAATTATTGAGGGTGTTATATCTATTTACAAAGTGATGAAAAATTGTCAGCTTGGGTTTGAATCTGACTTTGCCATTATTATTACAACGATGTCATTTGTGTGACTTTGGGTTAATAACCTCTCTAAGACTCCTCTACAAAATGGAAATATTAAAACTGACCTCAAGGGTTGCTGTGAGGGTAACATGGTATAATGTATTTTAAGTGTTTTTTACAGAGTAATACCAAAAGGTGCAACTGATTTGAATTTTTTAAAAGCAAAAACTATTAATTCCTTTTGAATGAACTAGTTCACATCTGATATTTCCTCTTATCTCTTGTGCTATGGTTTAAATAGGTCCCCCAAAGTTCATGTGCTGGAAACTTAATTGCCATTATGATAGTATTAAATAAGAGGTGGGGCCTTTAAGAGGTGATTAAAGAGCCCTCATGAATGGATTAGTGCCATTATTTCAAGAGTAGGTTCATTGTCCTGGGAGTGGGCTCCTGCTAAAAGGATAAGTTTGGCTCCCATCTTGTCTCCCTGTCTAATGTGCTCGCTTCCCCTTTCCACTCTTCTGCCATGGGATGACCCTTGTCAGATGCTTGTGCTATGCTCTTGGACTTCCCAGTCTCTAGAACCACGAGTCAAATAAACGTCTGTTCTTTATAAATTACCCAGTCTATGGTATTCTGTTATAGAAACGGAAAATGAACTAAGTCATCCTGTTTAAACTATTTTTACACATAGGAAGTTTTCAATTAAAATGTTAATCTCTATAACAATTGTCACAATAATTCCAAATGGCATTCCTATTTTATTGCAGTTATATGTTTAGATTTTTATGATTTGGAGCATAGAAAAAGATGAAGGGTCAGATCAAATTGGTTGTCACCCTCCAGTCAGAGTAATTCAACTTACTTTTATCCCACTTTTATGGCCCCAAATCATTCTGGACTAATATTTTTACCTGCGGAGAAGGGCTTTATTTGTTCCCTTTTTTTGTTGCCTTTGCTAGTGGAAGAAATACAGATAGGGTCAATAGAGGTGAAGGAAAAAATGTATACTCAACCTATCCCAGTTCATTCTTTTTCCTGTTTCAGTTTATGTGTCCATAAACTGAGGTAGGGAATGCAATTTGGGGATATTTACAGAAGGTTATCTAAGTGGGTGGCTCTATGAAGTACCCCTAAAGACAATTAAAGAGAGAGTATTATTATTATTATTTGTTTTTTTGAGACAGAGTCTTGCTCTCTCACCCAGGCTGGAGTGCAGTGGCGCGATCTCGGCTCACTGCAAGCTCCACCTCCCGGGTTCACACCATTCTCCTGCCTCAGCCTCCTGAGTAGCTGGGACTACAGGCGCCTGCCACCATGCCCGGCTAATTTTTCGTATTTTTTAGTCGAGATGGGGTTTCACCGTGTTAGCCAGGATGGTCTTGATCTCCTGACCTCATGATCCGCCTGCCTTGGCCTTCCAAAGTGCTAGGGAATACAGGCGCGAGCCACCGTACTGGCCATTATTTTTGGGATGGAGTGTCACTCTGTCGCCAGGCTGGAGTGCAGTGGCGTGATCTTGGCACACTGCAACCTCCACCTCCCAGGTTCAAGCGATTCTCCTGCCTCGGCCTCCCAAGTAGCTGGGACTACAGGCTTATGCCACCACACCCAGCTAATTTTTGTATTTTTAGTAGAGATGGGGTTTCACCATGTTGGCCAGGATGGTCTCGATCTCTTGACCTTGTGATCTGCTCGCCTCAGCCTCCCAAAGTAATGAGATTACAGACATGAGCCACTGCGCGCAACCTAGGTTTTTTGTTTTTTGTTTTTTTTAGACAGAGTCTCTCTCTGTCGCCCAGGCTGGAATTCAGTGGCATGATCTCGGCTCACTGCAACCTTCACCTCCCGGGTTCCAGTGATTCTCCTACCTCAGCCTCCTGAGTAACTGGAATTACAGGCGCTCACCACCACGCCAGGCTGATTTTTGTATTTTTAGTAGAGATAGGATTTCACCATGTTGGTCAGGCTGGTCTAGAACTCCTGACCTCATGATCCTCCCACCTTGGCCTCCCAAAGTGCTGGGATTACAGGCATGAGCCACCGTGCCCGGCCAAGAGAGAGTATTATTAATACTTTATTTCCACAACCCAAATCCTAAGGATCTTATCATATCTTGCTTTTGAATTGTGATAAAAGTTTAAATCTATGCAGATATTGTGTACTTTTCTAGTGCTGATGTGAATTTAACAAAGCGGCTTGAAGAATTTCTCAGAATAAAGCCTTGAGTTTTATTTCCATTTTAAGACCTACTAAGAACTATGCTAACATGCCTGGAATTCCATCAAGTACATCTTCATAATCCTTCTCTTGTCAACTTCAGTCACGAGTCATAGAAATATACAGACAGTCCTCAACTTACAATGGTTCAACTTACGATTTTTTTACTTTCCAATGGTGCGAAAGCAATATGCATGCAGTTGAAACCATACTTCAAGTGCCCATGCAGCCATTCTGTTTTTCACTTTCAGTGCATTGTTCAGTAAGTTATATGAGATATCCAACACTTTATTATAAAATAGGCTTTGTGTTAGATGATTTTGCCCAACTAATGTAACGTTGGGCTAATGTAAGTGTTCCGAGCATATTTAAGGTAGGCTAAACTAAGCTATGATGTTTGGTAGGTTAAGTGTATTAAATGCATTTTTGACTTACAGTATTTCCAATTTAAAATGTTTTTTTGTTTGTTTGTTTGTTTTGAGACGGATCTCACCCTGTAACCCAGGCTGGAATACAGTGGCATGATCTCAGTTTACTGCAAGCTCTGCCTCCTGAGTTCACACCATTCTACTGTCTCAGCCTCCCGAGTAGCTGGGACTACAAGCACCCACCACCGCGCCCGGCTAATTTTTTTTTTTGTAGTTTTAGTAGAGACAGGGTTTCACCGTGTTAGCCAGGATGGTCTCGATCTCCTGACCTTGTGATCTGCCCACCTTGGCCTTCCAAAGTGCTGGGATTACAGGTATTAGCCACCGCACCTGGCCCCAATTTAAGATGGTTTTATTGGGACTTACGCCCGTTGTAAATCAAGGAGCACCTGTATGAGAACACATGGACACATAGAGGCGAACGACACACACTGGGGCCTATCAGAGGGTGGAGGGTGGGAGGAGGAAGAGGATCAGGGAAAGTAACTAATGGGTACCAGGCTTCATACCTGGGTGATGAAATAACCTGTACAACAAACCCCCATGACACAAGTTTACCTATGTAACAAACCTGCACATGTACCCCTGAACTTAAAATAAAACGTAAAAAAAAGAAATGCCAAATCTGAGCCAGAAGTGAAGGAGAAATATTTTTATTTATTTTGCCCTGTCTTCAAATAAAGAGGTTGATTAACTTGAAAAAAAACAAATCATATGTAGTGTCTTGCTTAGGGACTATATTTCCCTTTAGTTACGCCCATATTACTAGAATTATTCTGTTTATTTTTTTAAAAATTATATAAACTACAAACTCCTTATCATTGCTTCTGAGGCCCGGCATAATCTGGGTGGGTCCCTGTCAATTTTTCCAGCCTCATCTTTTCCTACTCTTGTCCCTCCTTGATCACTTTGCTCCAGCCACACTGATCTTTTTCAAGTCCTCAAATATTCCAAGTTCTTCTCCACTTCAGAGATTTTGTATGTGCTGTTTTCTCTGGCTGGAATGCTCTTCTCTTTGAATGGTTGCCAATCTTGGGTTTCAGCTTATGTGTTATCTCCTTACTCATATATTGAGTGCCTAGTGTTCCAGGCATGTTCTACGTGCCACTCACAGAGCAGTGATCCGGGATGATCCCTGCCGTTGAGACCTTCCCCAAGCATCCTGATGGAAGCTTCCTTGCTCCCTCCCCTGCTATTGTACATCTTTCTTCCTTTTTTGTGCCCCTTCTTGTACTCACGGTAGTTTGTAATTATTTTACTTCTTTGCCTTACCTTCCCCCAATGGAAATGTAAGCTCCGTGATGGCTGGGGCCTTATCTGTCTGTTTGCTATTATGTCCTCAGCATCTAGCAGAGTGACTGGGATAGAACAGATCTCAATATATATTGAATGAATGAATGAGTAATCAGCATCTGAAGAAATTTGAACATGTCATCTGTTAAGAACTAAAGCTAAAGAAGATGCAAATTATGTTCATTGCAGATTCAACATAGAAAATGAGTAGTTAATCTCTAGCAAAGTGCCTAGCTCATAATAGATGCTCATCAAAATAGATTTTGAATGTATAAAGAAGTGAATACATTTGAATTTATTTTCCCATGCCCTGTAAGGAAGATTTTTAATAACTAGTATACCAACCAGTATCTCAGCGGATTCTATCTCATTTAAAGTTAAAAGTCCTGGCCAAGGATTCAGAAAGTGAAATCATTTCCCTAAAAAGTCATACATTTATGTTTTATGTATTTTTTTTTTTTTTGAGATGGTGTCTCGCTCTGTCACCCAGGCTGGAGTGCAGTGGTGTGATCTTGGCTCACTGCAACCTCCGCCTCCTGGGTTCAAGTGATTCTCCTGCCTCAGCCTACCGAGTAGCTGAGACTACAGGCATGCACCACCATGCCCGGCTAATTTTTTGTATATTTTTAGTAGAGACAGGGTTTTACCATGTTGGCCAGGCTGGTCTTGAACTCCTGGCCTTAGGTGATCTGCCCGCCTCCCAAAGTGCTGAGATTACAGGCATGAGCCACCACGCCCAGGCTTTTATGTATTTTCTTAAAGCATTATTGTCATGATGCTAGCAGCTGACCTTATAAGCTCTGCAAAGCTACTTTGTCATAGAATGCTTAAATGAATATATTCTCCTTTATTTAAATAATATGAAAAATACTTATATAACTATAAACTTTAGCATTGGAAGGAAACCCATATTGACTGAACATGTACTACATCCCAGACACTTCCCTAAATTATCTTCTTTCATCCTCTCAATAATTGAGAGAGGTATTATTATTCTCATTTTACTGCTGCTGCAGGAAATGAGGATCAGGGAGGTTAACCAAATTGCTCCAGAAAAACTCCTAAGTAGGTGGTATGGTGAAGATTCGACCCGTATCTTTGTATTTCATGAACAGGGTACTTTCTGTCTCTTTGGGCCTATAAAGTCCCAGGCATTAGAAACATAAAGATGACTATGGCACAGTTCCTGTCCTCTAGAAGTTTAGAATTCAGCCCATCACTTAGAAATGTAAACCAATAATGGAAATAGGTTCTAAACTTCTTCGTGTATTGGAGAGGCAGTCATTCGGTCTCCCTGGAGTGGATACCACGTTCCAGGTCTCTTCCTCACCTTAGGATATTTATTTTATTTTTCCAAGTACTTATATAGTATTTACTATATTTTAATTCCTTTATAGGTTTTAACGTGTATAATTCTCATTTAACAACCTTATGAGGTAGTTACTATTATAGTCCCATTTTATAAATGAGAAAATAAGGAACAGATAGGTTAAATAACTTAACCCAAATTACGCAGCTAGTAGCAGAGCTGTGATTCAACTCCAAGCAGTCTGGCGCTAGAATCTATATTTTAACCACTAGATTATGTTGGCTCAAGGCCTTTCTAGGTTCAGAAAATTCAATATTAGCATTCACCAAAGTGATCTGATTTTAGAGCACTGACAACTTATTGCTTAACAATGAACAAAACAAGTATTGAGTATACTGGATATTCTCGTTCATTGCTTACTCTCTTTCTAGGCAATTCTACCTGGGTAGGCAATTTATAATCAGAGGCTCCTTGGTGCCCTGGGAATTAGATCAAGGGAAATTAGCTGGCTGATCTTAAAGACTTAGTGATTCCATTTCCACTACAGGATTATGTCTGTGACAGCCATTCTCCTGGACAATACTGAAGGTACACTGCTTTTCAGAGCTGTGAGATTACAATGCTGACCAATCCTCCTCGAAGTTGAAATAGTCTTTCTTTAGACATTGTATTAGTCAGGACTCTTCTAGTTGTACGTTATAGAGTCCCAGCTCAAATAAGCTTAAACACAAATGGCAATTGTTTGACCTGTGTCTCTGGAAAGTTAAAAGGTGAACTTGGCTGCCATATCTAGTGGTTCAAATGCAATTGCCCTCCAGGTTTCTGTTTGTCTATCTACATCCCTTATCCTCCACAACTCTGGCTCAGCCTATTCGTGTGTTGACTTCTTTCACTCCTGCAGAAGGAAACATACTGGACCATGAGACTTATTGGAACATACCTATTCTGTTTTCTATCAGTAAATATGGCCATGAAAATAAGATATTACTGTTTGGTTAGGCTTGGGTCACCGGTCCCTACATGTGGTCTCGGGGCCTGGGTTTATTTGATAACCCTACCACAAGCACATGTGTTGGGGGAAAGAAGGAGACATTCTTCAAAAGACATAGGAATGGGCTGAGTACAGTAATTCATGCCTGTAATCCCAGCACTTTGAAAGGCCGAGGTGGGCGGATCGCTTGAGCCCAGGAGTTCAGGATCAGTCTGGGCAGTACAGTGAGACCTTGTCTCTACAAATAATTAAAAAATTAGCTGGGCATACTGGCATGCACCTGTGGTCCCAGCTACTCTGGAGGCTGAGGCAGGAGGATTGCCTGAGCCCAGGAGGTAAAGGCTACAGTGAGCCATGATCACGCCACTGTGTTCCACCCTGGGTGAAAGAGTGAGACTTTGTCTCAAATAAATAAAAATAAGAAGAAATAGGAATGATGTACAGACAAGAACAACAACAGAAAAAACATAACACATACGCATTAATTCTTTTTTTAATTTTACCGTTTATTTATTTATTTATTCATTTATTTATTTTTAACTTGTAAGTTCGGGGGTACAAGTGCAGGTATGTTACATAGGTAAACTTGTGTCATGGGGTGTGTGTGTGTGTGTGTGTGTGTGTGTGTATGTGTGTGTGTGTTTTTTGAGACGGAGTCTGGCTGTCTCCCAGGTTGGAGTGCAGTGGCGCCATCTCAGCTCACTGTAAACTCCGCCTCCTGGGTTCAAGTGATTCTTGTGCCTCAGCCTCCCTAACACCGGGGACTACAGGGGTGTGCCACCATGCCTGGCTAATTTTTTGTATTTTTAGTAGAGGGGGGTTTTGCCATGTTGGTTAGGCTGGTGTTGAACTCCTGGCCTCAAGTGATCCTCCCACCTTGGTCTCCCAAAGTGCTGGGATTACCTCCCTCCTGCCCCAATGGAGATTTGTTGTATGGATTATTCCATCAGTCAGGTATTAAGCCTAGTACTCATTAGTTACTTTTCCTGATCTTCTTCCTCTTCCCACCTCCACCCTTGGATAAGCCCCAGTGTGTGATGTTCCCCTCTATGTGTCCACGTGTTCTCATCATTTAGCTCCCACTTATAAGTGAGAACATGCGGTATTTGGTTTTCTGTTCCTGCATTAGTTTGCTAAGGATAATGGCCTCCAGCTCCATCTATGTTCCTGCAAAATACATAATCTCATTCTTTTTTGTGGCTGCATAGTATTGCAGGATGTATATGCACCACATTTTCTTTATCCAGTCTACCACTGATGGGCATTTAGGTTGATTCCATGTCTTTGCTACTGTGAATATTGCTGCAATGAACATATGCGTGCATGTGTCTTTATAATAGAACAATTTATATTCCTTTGGGTATATACTCAGTAATGGGATTGCTGAGTTGAATGGTATTTCTGTTTTTATATCTTCGAGGAATTACCACACTGTCTTCCACAATGGTTGAACTAATTTACACTCCCACTAACAGGGTATAAGTGTTCCTTTTTCTTTGCAATCTCACCAGCATCAGTTATTTTTTGACTTTTTTTTTTTTTTTTCGTGATGGATTCTTGCTTTGTTGCCCAGGCTGGAGTGCAATGGCACGATCTCAGCTCACTGCAACCTCCACCTCCCCAGTTCAAGCGGTTCTCCTGCTTCAGTCTCCTAAATAGCTGAGATTACAGGGGCCTGCCACTAGGCCGAGCTAATTTTTCTATTTTTAGTAGAGATGGGGTTTCACCATGTTGGCCAGGCTGGTCTCGAATTCCTGAACTCAGGTGATGCACCCTCCTTGGCCTCCCAAAGTGCTGGGATTAGAGGCATGAACCACTGTGCTCAGCCTATTTTTTGACTTTTTGGTAACAGCCATTCTGACTGGGGAGAGATGGTATCTCATTATAGTTTTGATTTGCATTTCTCTAATGATCAGTGATGTTAAGCTTTTTTTATGCGATTGATTGTTGGCTGCATGTATGTCTTCTTTTGAAAAGTGTTCATGTTCTTTGCCCACTTTTTAATTTTTTTTTTTTTTGTAAATTTCTTTGTAAGTTCCTTATAGATGTCTTTCTCTCCTTTCTTCCCTCCTTCTTCCTCCTTTTTCCTCCTCCTTCTTCCTCCTCCCTCCTTCCTCCCTCCTCCTCCTCCTCCTCCTTCTTCTTCTTCTTCTTTTTTATAAAATAGGGATGTGGGGGTCTCACTATGTTGCCTAGGCTGCTCTCAAACTCCTGGGCTCAAGTGATCCTCCTGCCTCAACCTCCCAAAGTGCTGAGATTTATAGGTGTGAGCCACTGTGTCCAGCCCATATATTCATTTTTTATGAATTCAAAATATACACTACTTATTGAATACCTACTATATCCCCAGGACTGTTGACATTTCTACATGCTATACACACACACACACACACACACACACACACATAAATACAGATCCCAATTTATAACAGCTTAAAAAGCAAGAAAGGGCTTTACCAGAAATGTTGCAACGTGCCTGAGAGATAGATATCTAACAGGATCAGATATATAGGAACAGTACTGAAAGAAACTACAGTCCAAAACACTTGCAGAAGACAGCAATCCAGGTAGCTCAGTGTCATCCCAACTCCAGAATCAACCAGTAAGAAAAGTGAGTGGGACGAGCCCTGGACATTCGTCATAGAGATTCATTGAGGGGTTAGATAAGAAGTAAAAACAGGCCAGGCTCAGTGGCTCACACCTATAATCTCAGCACTTTGGGAGGCCGAGGAGGGAGGATCACTTGAGGTCAGGAGTTTGAAGCCCACCTGGCCAACATGGTGAAAGCCCATCTCTACAAAAATACAAAAATTAGCCAGACATGGTGGCATGTGCCTGTAATCCTAGCTACTCGGGAGGCTGAGGCACAAGAATTGCTTGAACCTGGGAGGTGGAGTTTGCAGTGAGCCGAGTTCGCGCCACGGCACTCCAGCCTGGGCGACAGAGCGAGACTCCATCTCAAAAAACAAAAAAAGAAAGAGAGAAAGGGTAGAATGTAGAGGAGAAATCATTAAAGCAATGATAGAAGTAAATTTCTCCAAATTTCAGAAAGATACAAGTCTTCTCATTGGAAATGTTAACCAAGATGAATGAAATGGAAACCAACATCTGGACGTGTCATGGTGAAATGTTAGAACACTGGGCACGAAGGCAAAATCCTAAAAGCTTCCAAGGAGATAAACAGGTTAAGCTCAAAGTGATGGGAATCAGTGTGGCATCAGGTTTCTCATTGGCAACATTGCTGGAAGACAACAATCTGAGGAAAAATCAGACTGAGAAAAACTATCTTTCAAATGAGAGTACAAAATATGGTTATTTTTGTATATTCAAAGATTCTGAAATTGTGCCATCCACAGATCTTTACTGAAATAATTTTTGGGATTGAACTGTAACAATGTGAACAATGAATCCAAGAAAAAAGAAGATATGGGATTTAGGAACTAATGTGAGGGAGACATGAGGTAGACCTGAGGCCCTGTATTCTGTGTGACTTCTAATTACCTGGTATTCAGGAGATCCGAGGCTGTATCCCACCAGGACCCGTTCCAATCCCATAAGGTACTTAGGAGTTTCCTCAATAAGCTTCTCTTCAATAGAGATCATCAGAAGTTTTGTTGGATACAAAGGACTCATCCAACTTAGAACTAAACTCTTGGAATATGGCTTTATTCTATTGTTTCTCTTTTTTTATTTTTTAGTTTATTATTTTTTTGAAACAGGGTCCCACTCCTGTCATCCAGGCTGGAGTGCAGTGGCACCATCACGGCTCACTGCAGCCTGGAATTCCGGGCTCAGGAGATCCACCCACCTCAGCCTCCTGAGTAGCTGTGACTACAGGCCTGTCCCACCACTCCCAGCTAATTTTTTGTGTTTGTTGTAGAGACATAGAGATGGCGTTTTGCCATGTTGCCCAGGCTGGTCTCAAACTCCTGGACACAGTTGAGGTGTGAGCCACCTCTCCTGGCCTATTCTTTTGCTTCTTAAAGGATTAAAATTATGGTCACATTGGCCATGAAAATTTCATGATATTTTGTTCATCACTGCATTTTGCCTTTGAATGAAAAAGTTTATTCTTTCTCAGAGAGGCACATAAAGATTGGAACTGGTATAGCAAAGCAGCCTGTGAAGTCAAGCTAGTGTGGGTTTGAATTATGACTCTGTGATTTCCTCTTGAGTAAAATATTTAACCTCTCTGAGCCTCAGTTTATTCATATACTTGAATATGGATAAGAGGACCTATTTTCCAGGTTTGTGTAAGGCGTTAAGAAGCTAACATGTAAAGTAGCATTGTGCGCTGAGAATTTCAACTCCAGTTGCATGTTAGAATCATCTGGGTGCTCTTAAAAACTACAGATACTCAAGCCCCACCCCTAGAGATTTGGCTTCAATTGGTCTTAGGTTGGTATATTTTAAAAAGCTTTCCATGTGTTTTTAATGTTGACAAAAACTATGCATATATGTGGTTGGCACAAAGCAGGACCCAATAAATAGTAATTTCAAAAAATGTAAAAAAATTATAATAGAAGGCTTCCAGACAGAGGCAGATTTTACTTGAAGCAAACAAGGCGTAAGCTTCAGGACCTTCACTTGCCTAGGATCCTTCGAAGGCTCAGTGAGTTCTCCTCCGGCCTGAGCAGAGGGCACCAGTGGCCCCTCCACCTGGGGTCCCCTGCCTGTGCTATCTAATCCTCTTTCACTTCACTATTTCTCCAGCTGCAAAAGGAACTTTAGATAATGGAAGAGATCAGCCAAATTTCAGAACAAGGATTCAAATTATTTCCATGGAAAATAATTACCCACAAATAGGTAATTCTTGTGATTCTCATTTTACTAGTGTTGAAACCAACCCCTAGAGATTATATGATCTGCCTCAAGTCACAAATCAGCAAATAGTAGCCACAGCAGCACCGTAATAGAATCCATGCATCTTGTCTTACGTTCCTTGCCTGAGCACATGAGCCCATCTCCTGAGCGATGGGGCAGGTCTGTGTTGGTGATCATGCATAAACTGCAGAGGATGGTGCCACTGACCTTTCAAAACTTGCCCCGTTCCTTGTGTAATGGATACATCCTAGGGCCTCACTAGCTTGTGACCTCAGAACAAGGCCATGCAGCTTAATGTCCAAACTACAGCTCTGAGCCCCTGGAGCGGAGAAGTCCATTCCACTGCTGGGTCTATACCCTTATATTCCTTCCTCCTCCAAACCCAGGGAGTGCTTAAGAGGTCATCTGCATCGGTCCCGCACTCACACAGGCCTCGTCCAAGACCCTGGAAAAAGCCCTTGCTGTGTATACAAATGAGTGTATGTTTTTGTAAAATTTGTAAATATTTTATCTTTTTTCCTTTCTTTCTCACTTTAGAGACTGGGTCTTGCTCTGTCGTCCAGGCTGGAGTAAGGTGGTGTAATCAAAGCTCATAGAAGCCTGGAACTCCCGGGCTCAAGTGATGCTCCTGCCTCAGCCTCCCAAAGAGCTGAGACTACAGGCTCACCTGCACCTGCACTCAATTAATTTTGTTAAATTAATTTTTATAAAGACAGAGCCTCTTTGTGTTGCCCAGGCTGGCCTCGAACTCCTGGGCTAAATGATCCTCTGGCCTTGGCTTCCCCCCAAAATTTTAATATTTAAAGAGCAATCAGTTAAGACTTCTGCTACTTTCACTTCTTCATACTCTCCCTGTCTCACTGGAGTGGCTGTGGGCCTTTTATAGGATCTGGTTAAGAGGAAAGTGAATACTGTATATGTTAGATCTAAACAAACAAACAAACAAAAAAACCTTAAAAAATTAAAAATATACATATTTTGTAGAGACAAGGTTTTGTTATGTTGCCCAGGCTAGTCTCAAACTCCTGGCCCTAACTGGTTCTCCTGCCTCAGCCTCCTAAAGTGCTGGGATTACAGGTATAAGCACCTTGCCAGGCCAAAAACATTTTTTTAAGAGAAAGTAAAGTTGGAAATATTCTACATAGTTTTTGTTTTGTTATTTTTTATTTTATTTTATTTTTATTTATTTATTTTTTTGAGATAGAGTCTCGCTCTGTCACCCAGGTTGGAGTACAGTGATGCAATCTCAGCTCACTGCAACCTCCACCTCCCAGGTTTAAGCGATTCTCCTGCCAGCCTGCCGAGTAGCTGGGATTACAGGCACGTGCCATGACGCCCAGCTAATTTTCCTATTTTTAGTAGAGACAGGGTTTCGCCATGTTGGCCAGGCTGATCATGAACTCCTGACCTCAGGTGATCCACCTGCCTTGGCCTCTCAAAGGGAAATACGGTATTTTTAACAGCTTTACTCGGATATTCTTTTTTGATTTTATTTATTTATTTATGAGTCCCCAGTTCTTTTCCATCCAAACACTGTTGAAGTAAGAGACCGATCTGAACACGCTGCCTACTCAGGTATTATTGATACATAAAACGGCATTTTTTTTTTTTTTGAAACAGGCTCTTGCTCTGTCACCCAGGCAGGAGTGCAGTGGCACAAACATTGCTCACTGCAGGCACCATCTCCGGAGCTCAAGTGATCCTCCTGCCTCAATCTCTCATGTAGACCATAGGTATGCACCAGGTATGCACCGTGATGACTGGCTAATTTTTTGATGTTTTTGTAGGGACAGAGTCTCATTTTGTTGCCTAGGCTGGTCTTCAACTCCCGGGCCCAAGCAATTCTCCTACCTCAGCCTCTCAAAGTGCTGGGATTAGAGGCATGAGCCAGCCGGGCACGGGGGCTCACGCCTGTAATCCCAGCACTTTGGGAGGCTGAGGCGGGTGGATCACGAGGTCAAGGGTTTGAGACCATCCTGGCCAACATGGTGAAACACCAGTCTCCACTAAAAATACAAAAATTAGCCAGGCGTGCAGGAACCTGTAGTCCCAGCTACCCGGGAGACTGAGGCAGGAGAATCACTTGAACCTGAGAGGCGGAGGTTGCAGTGAGCCGAGATCATGCCACTACACTCCAGCCTGGGTGACAGAATGAGATTCTGACTCTGTCTCAATAAATAAATAAATAAATAAATAAATAAATAAATAAATAAAGGCGTGAGCCACCATGCTTAGCCTTAAACACGCGTATATTTGAAGTGTACGGTTTGAGGCCGGGCACTGTGGCTCACGCCTGTAATCCCAGCACTGTGGGAGGCCGAGGCCGGCTGATCGCGAGGTCAGGAGATCGAGACCATCCTGGCTAACACAGTGAAACCTCGTCTCTACTAAAAATACAAAAAATTAGCCAGGCGTGGTGGCGGGCGCCTGTAGTCCCAGCTACTCGGGAGGCTGAGGCAGGAGAATGGCGTGAACCCAGGAGGCAGAGCTTGCAGTGAGCCGAGATCGCGCCACTGCACTCCAGCCTGGGCAACAGAGCAAGACTCCGTCCCAAAAAATAATAAAAATAAAAATAGAAAAATAAAGTGTACACTTTGAAATATTTTGACTTATGTTCAGTGTAGCCTGAGATAACATTACTAAGTCAAGATAATGTACATATTCATCACCCTCAAAAGTTTTTTCATACTTCTTAGTAACCCCTCTCTCCTGCCCTCACCCCCATCCCCAGGCCACCACTGATCTGCTTTCTTTCAATATAGATTAATTTGCGTTTTGTATAATTTTCAATAAACAGAATGATATAGTATATACTCCATGTTGTCTGTGTTTTTTCACTCAGCATAATTATTTTAAGATTCATTCATGCTATTACGTCTGTCAATAGTTCATTCCTGGCTGGGCATGGTGGCTCACACCTGCACTCCCAGAACTTTGAGAGGCTGAGGCAAGAGGATCCCTTGAGGCCAGAAGTTTGCAACTAGCCTGGGCAATACAGGGAGATCTTGTCTCTAGAAAAAAATTTAAAAAATAGTTCATTTTTAAATAGTTCATTCCTTTTCATTGCTAACTAGCATCTGATTTTATGGATATGCCATAATTTGCTTATCTATTCAACTATCAAGAGACATTTGAATTGTTTCCAGCCCTGGGTCATTACAAATGAACTGCTATGAACATTGTTGTATATGCCTGTATTATATGACTCGTACTTTCATTTCTCTTGGGTGAACACATGGAAGTAGAATGGCTGGGTCATGTGGTAGATGTATATTTAATTTTTAAGAAACTTCCAGGTTTTTCAAAGTAGTTGTATCATTTTGCATTCCCACTAGCAATGTACAAAAGTACCGGTTAATCCATATCCTTCTTGATACTTAATATGGTCAGTTTTCATTTTAGCTATTCTAGTAAGTGTGGTAGAATTTTATTGTAATTTGAATTTACATTTCCCTAATAACTAATGACGTAAAGTGTCTTTTCATGTGCTTATTGGCTATCTCTATATTTTCTCTATAAAATGTTTTTTCAGACTGGACGCAGTGGCTCACGCCTGTAATCCCAGCACTTTGGGAGGCCAAGGCGGGCGGATCACAAGGTCAGGAGATCAAGACCATCCTGGCTAACACGGTGAAACCTCGTCTCTACTAAAAATACAAAAAATTAGCCAGGCGTGGTGGCGGGCGCCTGTAGTCCCAGCTACTCGGGAGGCTGAGGCAGGAGAATGGTGCGAACCCAGGAGGCAGAGCTTGCACTGACCCTAGATCGTCCCATTGCACTCCAGCCTGGGTGACAGAGCAAGACTCTGTCTCAAAAAAAAAAAAAGTTTTTTGAAACCTTTTGCCCATTTTTTAAAAATATTGGGTTGCTTATCTTCTTCTTATTGGGTTTTGAGAGTTCTTTATGTATTTAGGATACCATCAAACACAGTCTGGCTCCATATGGCCACGATAATATTTCCAAAGCTGATTGCTCAGTCTCAAATAATGCCATGTGTGGGATGCCGCACTCTCACCCCACGCTGCAATATATTCCATATAGTACCCGGCCAAATCAGTCTAAGTCCTTTTTGCTAGCATAGGAGGAAGGAGCTTTTCTCTTAGCGCAGGAGGAACACTAGTTCAGACCTACACATAATCCTGCCTACGGTCTAGTCTTACAACCTCCCATGAGCAAATGCTTTAACAAAAATACACCTACATCTTCCAAGAACCATCACTTTCAGAGACACTCCAGCCTACACTGGCAATTAGAAAAGCAAAAAAAAAAAAAAAAAACTTTTTAAAGTCTCTCACTCTAAAAGCACATAGTCCTGCTAATGATACTCCTAACTTATATCCCTGAATGGAAGGCTGAACATTTTAAACCTTCAGATGCTTTACAACTGCCTGCGGTTGTCTTCACAGTTGTCTCCAAGAACAATTGATGGATTCCTGTGTGTGATTTGCATTTTGTGGATTTTGTTTTGGCAACTTTTCTCCGAAGCAGAGATTTTCATCTCTGTCTCACTCTGTCGCCCAGGCTGGAGTGCAATGTCAAGATCTCAGTTCAGTGCAACCTCCGCCTGCCAGGTTCAAGTGATTCTCATGCCTCAGCCACCCAAGTAGCTGGGATTACAGGTGTGCACCACCACGCCCAGCTAATTTTTGTATTTTTAGTAGAGATGGGATTTCACCACATTGACCAGACTGGTCTCGAACACCTGCTCTCAAGTGATCCACCCACTTCGGCCTACAGGCGTGAGCCACCGCACCAGGCCACCTTATGATTTTGTTAATAACGTTTTCTTTTCACTAACTTACTTTATTGTAAGAAGATAGTATATAATGCATATAACATACAAAATCTGTGTTAATCGACTATGTTATAGATAAGGCTTCTGGTTAACAGTAGTCTATTAATAGTTAAATTTTGGGAGAGTCAAAAGTTATACACAGATTATCAACTGTGCTAGGGGTTGGTGTCTGAAGTCTCTCATTGTTCAAGGGTCAACTGTAGCTATATCGCTGGATCCTGGGAATATGAAAATATTTCCTGAAGTTTTGCCATTTTTTTCTGCCTTGACTCTTTGTTTGTTTGTGGTACTTCTCTACTCAAAATAGAATATTTTTTAATAGGGGGGATAAGCAGGGCAGGCAGGGTCTTGCTCTGTTGCCCAGGCTGGAGTGCACTGGCTCACTGCAGCCTCAACTTCCCGGGCTAAGGTGATCCTCTCACCTCAGCCTCCAGAATAGCTGGGACTACAGGTGCACACCACCATACCTGGCTTTTTTTTTTTTTTTTTTTTTTAATAGGGACAAGGTTGCCCAAGGCTATTCTTAAACTCCTGGCCTCAAGTGATCCTCCTGCCTTGGCCTACCAAAGTGCTGGGATTACAGGTGTGAGCCACTGTACCCAGCCTAGAAACTTCTTTAAGTCATTTTTCTGCCAGATTTTATTGCAGAATCATGAAAATTTTGGAAACAAAAACCAAGTCAAAGGAACTCAAAAGTCACAGTTGTTTGGGAACATTATTATAGCATCAAAAACTATTCAACCCCTCAACAGCCCTTGAGAATTTATCATATTCGATACAGCACCGTCATCATCATCATCTTCACATAAGTATTGCTCTTATTTTTAACACACTTTATATATCACATCTTTTAATAACTCAGAACAGCCCTATGTGATAAATATTATTATCCCCTTTTCACAGATTGAAAAACTGAGGCACAGAGAAAATAATTTGCTAATAGCTAGTAAATGGTGGAATTAAAAATAAAACACAGATTCATTTAACTCTGGAGCCATACTCATGATTGCCTCACCGTATTCACTCCTTCATTCAATAAATGATATGTGTAGGAGCAGATTTACCATGAAGCTAGTAAAGCTCAGGCCTCTTGACTTGTCCAAGCTCCTTCCAAAGCTTGGGAGTGGGGCTCCCTCATGATGTGTTCATGCAGCCGTGTGTGTCTGTAAAACTGGCAATCAGTTCAGACTGTGGTCTCGCCACTCTGGCTCCTCCTCCATCACACGTACCCTCCCATCAAGTGGCACTGGACTGACTGTGGACATTTTTGGGATAATGCTGAATTGGGGATTGGGGGCTACATCTGATTTGAGTTAGTTCACAATCTCTCTTGTGTAAAGTTAAACTATCACTGCCTGTGTCGCTGTAGGAATGGCTTTTAGTAATATTCTTACCATTCACTGCGAGAACTCATCTGGTGGTGTTACAGTTCAACCAAAGGAGTTAACAAATGGTGGAGAAGAAAAAAAATATTTGAGAGGCTGAGGCGAGTGGATCACTTGAGGTCAGGAGTTCGAGACCAGCCTGGCCAAAATGGCAAATCCCCGTCTCTACTAAAAACTCAAGAATTAGCCGAGCGTGGTGGTGCATGCCCATAATCCCAGCTACTTGGGAGGCTGAAGCATAAGAATTGCGTGAACCCAGGAGGCGGAGGTTGCAGTGAGCCAAGATCACACCACTGCACTCCAGCCCGGGCGACAGAGCAAGACTCTGTACCCCACCGCCCCCACCTTGCAGAAAAGTAGAAGCAATTAGAGCAAAAATTACATTTTGGACATTTAAAATTAAACTTGCATAAGAATTCATAAAATTTAAATAAAAGTAGGCTCCTTTTAGAATTAATTAAACCATTAATGAAATTAGGTACAATATAGTATTTAAACATCTTAGAGAGATTTTTATTAAATGGTTTATATAAATGAACATAATTTTTCTGGGTAATGCGCTTATAGGAAGCAGCTTATTCCCCTGTGGTGAATGATGAATCATGAGTTTGATGAAGAACCCGGGCATATTATGACATACAATGGGTGATAAATTTGGGACTCTCTCAGCTTGAATTGTCAGATGAGCAGTGACGGCCAGGTCTCTACCTTCCTGGTACATAGTTACTGAAGCATTTGTCAAATTAATGATCAAATCAATGAGTGAATGAATCATCAGATTTATATACAATCCTCTAGATCGAGACCCCTTGGTTCAGAGAGGCTGGGTGATTTATCTCCCATTGATCAGTGGCAGGATGAGACAAGGACCTGGGTTGCCTCACTTTCAATCCTGCGTTCTTTAATAAGATTTCAAACTGTGAATATTTTCTAGAAGGCTTTAAATAAGTCTCCACAATTTCCAACAACAATAGTACTAAAGTATATCATTTATACCCTGGGGACTGTTGTCCTATAGTTAAGGATGCCTCCTTAGAAAATCCAGGAAACAAGGCAGTGATTGCTTTACACATGCTTTCATATTATCCGACCTAGTTCTGATCAACAATATGCCAACAAAGTGTTGGGGGGAGGGGGGAGTCTCTCCAGATCAAGTGTTTTTAAACTGAGGGTCTTGACCCCTTAGTGGTTAATGAAATTAATTTAGTAACTGACTTTTAAAAATAGAATAAAAAAGAAAATAATCAGATTGCATGGCCACATGGTAAGGGATTAAGTATTATTCAGGGAAAACTTTATACCTTGTCACAAAGTAAAATATATATATATATTTTACCGTGGATCGTAGTCAAAACTTTTCTTAAAAAAAACTAGAGTTGGTGAGGCCGGGCGCGGTGACTCATGCCTGTAATGCCAGCACTTGGGGATCAGATCACGAGGTCAGGAGATGGAGACCATCCTGTCTAACACGGTGAAACCCAGTCTCTACTGAAAATACAAAAAAATTAGCCGGGCGTGGTGGCAGGCGCCTGTAGTCCCAGCTACTCGGGAGGCTGAGGCAGGAGAATGGCGTGAACCCGGGAGGCGGAGCTTGCAGTGAGCAGAGATCCTGCCACTGCACTCCAGCCTGGGCAACAGAGCGAGACTCCGTCTCAAAAAAAAAAAAAAAACCCAGCTAGAGTTGATGATTGAGTGCCTAGCACAGAATAAGAGGGTAACGTTCAGCATAATATGTATTTAGGAAAAGTAAGCCTAGGTATAAATGTAACTGGAGTTGAGGGGGAAAGGAGGAAGAACTACCACAGTTGGGTGGGCTCTTAAATCAAGCACAGAGGAGAAAAAGCTCAGGGCCCACGTGCTGAGGCCAGAGTTCAGGGTTAGAGGTTTCAGCAGACTGGTCTGGAGACCCAGGATCCTGAGAAGCCTCTCACTAGGTGGAGATTCAGCCCGAGTTCAGGTCTGTGATGGAATACAGCTGGAGTTCAATTGCGAGGGGCCAAGGCCAAGCTGAGGTGTCCCTGGGCATGGGCGAGGATTAAGGTGTTGACTTTAAGGTGCGTTGAGCCCAAGTTTCAGGTGTAGTTGATTTTATTCAGTGCTGGGTTTTGAAGGAAACACTTGAAGAATGGACTCTGGATGTGTCCAGCGTCCATTGGAAGTGTATGTAAGAGTACTGGGGAAACTGGAACTGGGAGCCTATTGAATTGTGTGGGATGCAGTAGCCAATGGGGAGGGGATAAGGCAAGGGTCATACAGTGGGCTTAGAAAATCCTCTCTATTACTTGTTTTTTCTTTTCTTTCTTTTTTTTTTTTTCTCGGATTACTCAGTCCATAAACAACTATCTATGAATGATACTGTAATGCTGCTATATTAAATATTATCCAAGTAGAATAATGAGTATAAAAGTGCTATATGTGCCTTTTCGTTAGCATTTTCCTACTGAATCTTTTTCCATTCCTTTATTTTTAACTTTTTCCTTGACTTTTTTTTTTTTTGGAAACCGAGTCTCGCTCTGTCACCCAGGCTGGAGTGCAATGGCACGATTGGCTCACTGCAACCTGTGCCTCCCGGGTTCAAGTGATTCTCCCACCTCAGCCTCCCAAGCAGCTGGGATATTTTGGGCTCCCACCACCATGCCCGGCTAATTTTTTGTTTGTTTGTTTTGCTTTGTTTTTGAGACAGAGTCTCGGTCTGTCACTCCGGCTGGAGTGCAATGGCGCTATCTCAGCCCACTGCAACCTCCACTTCCAGAGTTCAAGCAATTCTCCTGCCTCAGCCTCCTGAGTAGCTGGGATTTTGGGCGCCCGCCACCATGCCCGGCTAATTTATTTTTTTGAGACAGAGTCTTGGTCTGTCACCCAGGCTGGAGTGCAATGGCGCTATCTCAGCCCACTGCAACCTCTGCTTCCAGAGTTCAAGCAATTCTCCTGCCTCAGCCTCCCAAGTAGCTGGGGGTTATAGGCATGTGCCACTATGCCGGGCTAATTTTTGTATTTTCAGTAGAGACAGGGTTTCACCATGTTATCCAGGCTGGTCTCAAACTCCTGACCTCAAGTGATCCACCCGCCTTGGCCTCCCAAAGTGCTGGGATTACAGGCGTGAGCCACCGCCCCTGGCTGGCATTTTGTTTTATTTGTGTCTCTTGTAAATAGGATATAGGTATTTTTAGTTAAAATATATCAATATGTGAAACAGTTTTTTGCTAGGAAGGTGAGTAACTGTCAAGATCCAAAAAGTTTGAAGTAGCAATTACAAAAGAAAAATACTTTAAAATGCTAATTATCTAACTAGATGGATTAAAACGTGGATTAAAACGAATAATTTGCCAACTGGCTCAAAATACAACTCAGTAAATCTTAATCTATGAAATTATACTTTAGAGTAAGTGACCACAAAAAAAGGACTGTGGGGAGCAAATAGTGCTATCAGATCATATTAAACCAATTCCAGAGTACTGGCGATTTGACATCCACCAACTACAACCAGGAGGAAAAAATGATAAAAACATATATTTTGTTTTATTTTATTTATTTTTCGAGACAGAGTCTTGCTCTGTTACCCAGGCTGGAGTGTAGTGCCACCGTCTTGGCTCACTGGAACCTCTATCTTCCAGGCTCAAGCGATTCTCCTGCCTCAGCCTCCAGAGTAGCTGGGATTACATGCGCCCACCACCACGCCTAGTTAATTTTTGTATTTTTAGTAAAGACGGGGTTTCATCATGTTGGCCAGGCTGGTCTTGAACTCCTGACCTCAGGTGATCCACCCGCCTCAGTCTCCCAAAGTGCTGGGATTACAGGCATGAGCCACCATACCTGGCCAAAACATATATTTTAAAATCCTATCTACTTTTAAAATCCTTTGAGACTTTAGAAAAGGGTCAGAATTTAACTTGAAACATTTTATTTATTTTTTGAAGGAGTGTATAGGCTGTAATTGATGGATAGACTGTGGAATTAAACTGGGTACAGCCTCAAGCCCCATCTTTACCTTGTGCAGTGACTCATGCCTGTAATCTCAGCACTTTCGCAGGCTGAGGTGGGCGGATTGTCTGAGCCAGGAATTTGAGACCAGCCAGGGCAAAATAGTGAGACTCCTGTCTCTACAAAAAGTAAAAAAAAAAGAAGTAAGAAAATGATTTGGGTTTTTCCACTCTTTTAACTTTTACTTTTATTTATTTATTTTTTTTCCACAAAACTAGTTCAGAAGGAATTTTTTATTATATATATTATATATAGCATATAATAAAATATATAATATATAATAAAGATATATATTATATATAATAAAATATATTTTGTATATGTATCATTATATATATGATTGTATCATATATATGTATTTGAGACAGGGTCTTCCTCTGTCTCCCAGGTTGGAGTGTAGTGATGCAATCATGGTTCACTGTAACTTTGACCTCCCCAGCTCAAACAATCCTCCCACCTCAACCTCCCAAAAAGGTGGGACTACAGGCACATACCACCATACCCAGCTAATGGTTTTTTTTGTTCTTTTTAGAGATGGGGACTCAGTCTGTTGCCTGGGCTGGTTTCAAATTTCTGGACTCAAGCAATCCTCCTGCCTTGGCCTCCCAAAGTGTGGAGATTACAGGCATAAGCCACTGCACCTAGCTATTCTTTTACTTCTCTAGAAGAAAAATTATGTTTTTAAACGACAGGTTACAAAAGAAGTGACTGATACTGCAATTAATATAACTGGCCTCTACTACAAATTGGGTTCATATCTTTGCACCAATTTTTGTGTATATATGTGTGGGCTAGAATGTTTATGATATATGGTAAGTTTGAGTGAATGTTTTTGGAAGTACATATCACAATGTAAATATAAATAGACATTCTTATTCCTTTTGAAAATGACAGGTGACCATTGTCATTGAAGCTGATAGAGGGCAGCACGGTCTTGTCATTCTAGCAACAGATTCTGAGAAATGGGCCGCGATCCCAGTTTTGCTAACTAAAAGAAGCAGACCAGCTCAGCCATTATTTAAGTGACAGTCATTAAGAGTTCAACACCTTACTGGAACAATGTGACATAATGGCTGGAATCCTGACTTTGTTATTTATCAGCTATGTGACCTTGGGCAAATATTACATAGCCAGGCTCAGTTTCCTCTTCTGTAAATGGGAACAAGAATACCTAGTTCAAAGAGCTGTTATAAGGATAAAATAATATATAGTTCATTAAATATCTAGGATGAAATACATTTCATTAAGTATTTAGAACCGCATCTGGCATGTGGTATGTGCAATAAATGGTAGTGTTATTATTACTGTCTGCCCCAGTAAGCATAATAATACTGTCTCCAAAGTAGTTAGTAGACAATAGAAATATTCATAGCAATAAGTAGAATATAGAAATATTCACGGTGGTAAGTGAAATATAGAAATTGAATTTTTATCTTGCACTAGGCATCCCAAGCTAGACATAAGCAAGACAACCTAACTCTTGACATGGGCAGCATTATCCAGACACGGTTTCCTTGGGCAGCATGTCAGGGTCCTTGACTTTTGAGGATCTAACATCTAAGATTCCCTTTGCCTCCTGGGGCTGGCATTTTGAGGACTTGAGCCAGTAGAAAGCTGGCCTGCCAAAGCCTGTGCTGTCCTCTCACCTGGCATCTCCACTGCTGGACTCCTCTTCCAGGTGCCCTTACTTCCAATTTGTCTGACTCCAGGGAGACCCCTGTCACCATGAAAATTGCCCAGAGTTCCCAAAGTCAGACGCTACCAGCCCTATCCTTTGCATGCCATTGCCTGTGTGGAGTTTGGCCACTCTCCCTAGGACTGGGTGTGAAGACTTCTAGTCTTCCCAGCTAGGAGAGAGTCCACCTTTTCTAATGATGGCTCTCCCACTGCAGCCTTCTCCCAGGTTCTATGTCCTACCCACCCCCAACCTATCCTAGCATGCTGTATGACAAGTGTAAGTATCTAGCATATAGAAGATATTCTGTACATTTTGTTCAATAAATGATGTTTATGCTCATAATGATGAGGGTGGGAGGATATCAGTTGGAAGGGACATGGCCGTGGGTATGGAAACCAACTAGTCAGAATGGACACCAGCCACAGGGCTGGAGAAAAGTCCTGAATGCCCCCCTACAGTACTATGTATTAATGTTTTAATGTGTGGGCTTCTTGAGGATCTCTAGAGAAGGGCTGGGCAGCAGGAGGGCCCTTAGGGGGTCAGGTCAGAGGCCATTCCCAACCAGTATGAGAGATGGTATTTCAAGACAACAATCTCGGTGCTAGGGATGCTTATTGCTTCTAGGGTGATCAGTGTTTTTAGACCTTTTCAGTAGACAGGCCTTGGAATTGTATAACTAGTTTTTAAAGATAAAGCATCTCAAAAATTCATGCAGACACGCACTTCCAATTCAAATTAAGGACTCAGCGTTTTTACTTACCCTCTTCTATATCATATTTGCATCTTCTTTCTTTCACACCAAGAATCCTGATTCTCAAGAACACAAGGAATGACAGAATTAGAATAACTCATAGTTTCAATGCTATTAGCAACACTAACAGTACCACCACTGATGTGTTTACTGAAAACAGCTACATTTTTTTGCCTATGCTATCTCCATTTCCCCCACTTAAAAGCATCTGTTCTTTAACTTCACTAAACAGAGCATGTAGCCATTACATGCTATACTCTCTCTTTCTATGCTCATTTGTCTTAGTTCTATAAGTAATTGTATATTTAATGTTCACCCCCACCCCCCAGTCCTTATGTTGATGTCTTCCTAGTCATTTTGATGGACTGAAGCCCATTCTGTAATATATTCCTGAGGAAAGGCACAGGACAACATATTTCCTGAGAGCAGTTTGTTTGTGTCCTTTATATTTGAGTCCATTTTGCTAGATATAAAATCCTTGGCTTCACTCTCAAGCAGGCTTTCTATAGGTAGAGATAAGATGTCTACCAGTGGCTCCAGAATTATACCTTTCTAGCTTAATAACCCCAGAAGACAGAGAGTTTTGCTTTTTAAATAATTCCAGCAAGTCTTGGGATGAGTTCTGATTGCACTGTCTTGAGTCATGTTCTCATCTTGAAGCCAGTCACTATCGCCAAGTGGATGAAATGCAAAGATGAGCCAGGCATGAATTGCACACCCATTCTGGATCTAAGGAGTGGGATAGCCCCACCCAGGCTAAATGGACCAAGAGTGGGAAGGGATGGATTCCCAAAGGACTATCAGTGTGCTGTCAGTGGAAGAGGCAGGAATCAAGGTTAGATAGGCAAAAGCAATAGGTTGATGCCCACTATAGTTTCACATGTATGGACAGATTTTCCTCAAATTATTTGCCAGTTATTTCAGGGACTTATCCTCCATCTGTCCAACTAGGAATGGAACAGGCCTACTTTTGTGATTGTGACAGCACCTAACAAGAGGCCAGATATTTACTTAGTTGGGCAAAGCTACCTCAACACTCCAATACTTAGATGAATCTGCTCTAACATTGTAATAGTATGAATCCTGTGGCCAGATGTATTGTCATGATCAGTTATTAGGATAAATGCTTAACTGAAAAGACATTCAGACATATCAGTTGACAACAAATATGTGAAACAAAGAGACCAGCAAATAGAAAAACACATTAAGAGAAGGCTCTGACTTTTTGAAATATAATCAGAAATAGAATTTGCTTTTAATGCTGCAAATGGAAACTTCTAATGATAGAACCGGTTAAAATTACATATTAAATCTAAATAAAATTCCATTTCTAGTAGCAGAAGAAGAGAATGTTATGTGTCACTATCAAATGCAACAAATTAATTTGGCAAAAGAATCTTTTGAAGTCAGGGGCTTGAAAAAGTCCAGTTTCGTGGACTGGGTTCCAATTGGGTATCAATATTTTAGATGACAGAAATGAAGTAGCAGTTACTCCATTAGATGGGGAGGGGGTAGGTCTTTTGTAGATAAAGCATTTAGATAACAGAATACAAAGTCATTTTTTAAAATTCTAGCATTTGTCACATGCGTTTTCCCTTCTGATTTTCCTTGTTGCTTGGGCTTGAGCTATGGAATGATTGAACCCTGCCTTTTTCCAGTGATTTCTTACTGCATCTCCCTTAGTACCCATGGGGAGCAGTTACATTAAAATTTAAACATTCCGTTAAAAAAATCTCCCAAATACAATTTACCTACATTGGTATCTCCTTTCATAACTGCTTTAGCTATAACATGTGTACTTCTAAAATAATTAAGGTAGCACAAGAAAATGTGACCTAAGATTACTTCTGAAAAAATAATTAAATAAAACAAGTTCCTTATTGATAATGGTTTGGATTTATGTACCCACCCAAGTCTCAGGTCAAATTGTAATCCCCAGTGTTGAAGGAGGGGGTTCCTGGGAGGTGATTGGATCATGGCGGCAGATTTCCTCCTTGCTGTTCTCATGATAGTGAGTTCTCACAAGATCTGGTTCTTCTTCTTCTTTTTTTTTTTTTTTTAAATAGAGATGGGTTTTGCCATCTTGCCTAGGCTGGTCTTGAATTCCTGACCTCAAGCAATCCACCCACCTGGGCCTCCCAAAGTGCTGGGATTACAGGCATGAGCCACCATGCCTGAGATCTAGTTGTTTATAAGTATGTAGCACCTCCCTCTGCTCTCTCTCCTGCTCCAGCCATGTAAGACATGCCTGCTTCCCCTTCGCCTTCTGCCAAGATTGTAAGTTTCCTGAGGCCTCCCCAGCCATGCTTCCTGTCAGCCTGAAGAACTGTGAGCCAATTAAACCACCTTTCTTTATAAATTACCCAGTCTCGGGTAGTTCTTTATGCAATGCGAGAACAGACTAATACAATCATCTTTTATATTGTCAGTAAAAGCTAAATATTGATTCTGTTTTTCTCTTTACCCCTTTTAAATCTTCATACCACTCATTTAAAAACAATCAGATAACTGGATTTCTCAATTTATGAAGCACAGTAGATTTTGTCAAGGGGACATAACTCCCCACAAACTCGGATAACGTATCTCCTCAAGATACAGTTGAATATGCCTAGAGTTTTAATTATAAGGCACTTTCAGACTTCTCGTCTCAAGTTCAGGTTAAATTGGAATTTTTTAGCATGTAAGAAGATGGAGTAATTTATATACACACACACCAATTTAGACATTCCAGATCCATTCTGATGGACCAAAAAAGTACTGAAAGATAATTTTGGCTTTATAAAATTGTTGCAGAATATATGATTATTATAATTTTGCTCTATTCCAATTTGTCCTTACGTTTGTGCCCTTCACACATGAATACATACTTCTTCAATTTTTTCCCATTTCTCAAAAATCCAAGGATTCTATACATGTGGTACAGCTTGTCCCTGGATTTTCTGACTTCATTTTTGCATAATACTTTAGTCTCCATGAATACATTTCTCTATCAGTTGAAGATCACTAAACTTTTCTTCCCTGAGCAGTATGGAGAAAAAACTCTTTTGTTCAACAGGAACATGGACAATTAGGCTTTTATTAGGTAGAGCATGGGAAATTCATTATGTTCAGTAAGTGTTTCATTTCATCAATTAGGTACTTTTAAAGACCTTTCATGATAGTCACTGGTCCACTAGGGAAATATAACAGTTCATATCATTATCATCATGGAAATGTCTGCTGCTAAATGTCTCAGTTCAAATGACTCATCACTCTCCACGCCAGTGATTTCCAACTTTAACTTCTCAAATCTCTGACCACCCCCTCTTACCCTCTCACTGGCAACAGCTAACCTCACCTCCTACGTTGTAGAGGAAATAGAAGCCACATCTTCTCAATATAAGACATATAAGCCTACCTTTCCTCCTTCCTGTTGTTACAATAGAGAATTTATACTGATTGCTCTTTAATGTTAATCCTTTCTTCCATTCCCTCCCTGCTTCTAAGGAGCACTACTTTATCAGTTATCCTTTTCTGCTCTTGTACATTCAATCTCTCCCCACCCATCTTGATTAGATCCTCCTAATGGAGCTCTAAATACATTTAAGTCATTCCCATTTTTATTTTCATTTATTTTATTTTATTTTGAGACAGAGTTTTGCTCTTGTCGCCCAGGCTGGAATGCAATGGCACAATCTTGGCTCAGTGCAACCTCCACCTCCCAGGTTCAAGTGATTCTCCTGCCTCAGCCTCCTGAGTACCTGAGTACCTGGGATTACAGGTGCCCACCACCACGCCAGCTAATTTTGTATTTACAGTAGAGACGGGGTTTCACCATGTTGGCCAGCCTGGTCTCAAACTCCTGATCTCAGGTGATCTGCCTGCCTCGGCCTCCCAAAGTGCTGGGATTACAGGTGTGAACCACCATGCCAGCCTCATTCCCATTTTTAAAGAAGTCACTCAGTCCCACATCCCCTTCCAACTATAATCTCATCTCTCTCCTTCCCTTTATGGACACACTTTTTGAATGTGTGATTTGTACTTGCTGTTTAGCTGCTGTAGTTACCTTCCCCAAATCCACTTCCCCTTCTTTCTAACAAAAACTGATTTGTGGGAGGGGAGCAGCAATGGGTCCAGCTAAAGAATTACATTTCCCAGCTTCCCTTGCAGCTAGGAGTGGCCATGTGACACAGTTTTGGCCAATGATGTGTGAGCTGAAGTCAGCTGGGAATGTGTAGTGAATGTTTGCTTTCCTGATATAGCACCAGACCTTTCCCCCTTGATGTTTCTTCCTTCTTCCTATCTGAAACACTGATTTGAGGATTAGCAGCCTTCTTGCATTCACAATGGGAAAAAAAAAAAAAAAAAGAAGAAGCCACATACTGAGGATGACAGTGCAGAAAGACAGAAGGATTCTAGAACATTGATGACATTGTGTAATCACTGCACCAGCATGAACCGTCAACCTCTGTCATTCTTGTTATATGAGAGAAATAACCCAATATAGTAAAACTATCGTCAGCAGATTCCATTACATGTGGCCAAGTGCAATTCCTAATCAATGCTCTTGATCTCTACATTTGCTCCTCCTCCACTCACTCTCAAGCCATGTCATTCTGGCTTCTGGCCTGTCATTCCACTGAGCTCACCAATGACCTACATGTTGTGAAATCCAGGGGACATTTTTAGGTTCTCATATTAACCTCTCAGCAGCATTTGCCTCTGCTGTCCATGTCCTCCTTTTTGAAATCATCTCCTCCCATGGCCTCCATGTCCAGTCCTCTCTGGGTTTGCTCGTTCACCTCCAGCTGCTCCCTCTCTGTCTCCTCCACGGGTTCATCTTCCTCTTCTAGCCACACTAACCGTCTTGCAGCCTCTAGGACATACCATGGCCTTTGCCACATGCTGTTCCCTCTGTCCAGAATGCTCTCTTCTCCTTCCCTTTGCCTAACTAACTCTTCCTCATCCTTCAGTTCTCCATTGATTCTCCATGTCTTCAGGGAAGCCTCCCTTGACCTCCTTGTGAGATTTCATTTCCTTGTTGAATACTTCTTCATAGCTCTTAGCCTAGGTGCAACTTCACCTTCTCTAGCATGGCTCCTTGAGTAAGTCATCTCTTCCTTCAGACAGTAAACACTATGAAGAGAGGGGCCAGTCTATTTTTGCTCTTTATTGTATTCCCAAACCCACATAATATGTGCTCAATAATTATTTCGTGAATGAGTAGACGGATCAATGTGTAATTATATAGTGATCTACTTGCTTACTTGCTTATTATCTGTCCTTCTCCATGACAGCGGGAAACAAAACTGTTTAGTACATACAGTTCCTAGCACATCGCGCATGGTACATAGCAGGAAACATTTTAATTTTTGAATCAATGAATAAGGAGGATTCCAAAGGAGACATTCTAGTAGTTCTACCCATAGTATGTCAGTGTTTTGAGGTTTTTATTTTTATTTTTTTACTGTCTTTTAATATAGTTTCTGGTTACAATAGAGCACCAAATACCTTTATTGCCTGTAGAGAAGAGTTATTTGGAAAATGTTACCAAATAGTTTGTTCTCACAATATGTGATGTATAAAATAGACTGTCTATGAAGATCTTGAATCTATACACTTCTCCCTCTCTTCATGGCCACCACCTTACTTGAAATTACTATCATATTTCCCCTGGACCACATTGAACCACACACCTTTCCTTAAGTGTGATTTATTGAACTATATATAAACTTGGATGGCTCAGAGTTTTGATTGACTCTTAAAACCAAGAATCATATCTAATTATATTATCCCCAAAGAAAACTAGGCACATATGGGTGCATAAATAGTTTTTTATTTTGTTGCGGCAGATTATTTCCATTCTGCATTTGACAAAGTGTTTAGTTCAGTTAAAGAAAATAAGTATTTTTAAACTAGCAGCAAATTTTTGTTTTCAAATGACCAAACTGAAAATATTCAGTTAAAATAAAACATCAGTCGTCAGGTGTGGTGGCTCATGCCTGTAATCCCAGCACTTTGGGAGGGTGAGGTGGGAGGATCACTTGAGGCCAGGAGTTCGAGACCAGCCTGGGCAACATAGTGAGACCCTGTCTCTACAAAAAAAAAATTGTTTTTTAAATTGCCATGGTGCGACCCATGTCTGCAGTCCTAGCTACTCAGGAGGCTGATGCGAGAGAATTGCTTGAGCCAAGGCAGTTGAGGCTACAGTGAGCCATGATCACACCACTGTACTCCAGCCTGGGTGACAGAGTGAGATGGTATCTCAAAAAAACAATAATAGGCCAGGCGCAGTGGCTCACACCTGTAATCCCAGCAATTTGGGAGGCCAAGGTGGACAGACCACTTGAGGTCGGGAGTTTGAGACCAGCCTGGCCAACATGGTGAAACCCAGTCCCTACTAAAAAATACAAAAAATTAGCAGGGCTTGGTGACATCTGCCTGTAATCCCTGCTATTTGGGAGGCTGAGGCATGAGAATTGCTTGAACCTGAGAGGCAGAGGTTGCGGTGAGCCGAGATTGCACCACTGCACTCCAGGCTGGGCAAAAGAGCGAGACTCCGTCTCAAAATAAATAAATAAATTAAATAATAATAATAATAAAAAGAAAAAAAATCAGTCAATGACTTTTTAAGTCCTCCCCCTCTTTCCTGCCCCATGAATTCTTAGCCATTAAGGTACCTGAGACGCTCAATGAAGCTGACCAGAAGAATCATTTATGCAACTATGACAGCCCTGAGCACGCCCTCTGCCTATGGTCAGCTCATCTGGCTCCTGCTTCTCTTCTAAGGCCAAGCTCCTGTCTGTCTCCTTGACAGGCCTTCCTTGACTCCTCGTCCTCTCACACACGTGCCACGTCACTTATTACATGTTTACATAAACATACGTGTGGATATTTCCTTTCTCCCCAACCACCCAGGTAAGGGTGAAACAAGTATCTTATACATTGTTTAGCCACAAGGCCTATGATAGAAAATGTTCCACTCCTGCCAATGCTTGTTTTCTTTTTAGCTAATGCAGTTTAACAATCATTTACTATCTGCTGGGCACTGTTACACTCAATAGGTGCTGCTGTTGTTCCCTTCCCACAGATGAGAGTCTAACCAACTTGCGCAAGTCTCACAGTTAGTGAGTAGTGTGCCCCAGACTCAAAACCCAGCTCACCAGATTCCAGAGCTAAGGCTCTAACCATCAGACCACCCTGCTCCTCATCGATATTCCAAGGTGCCAGACTCCAACCAGGCTGCACTTGCTCTAGACTAACTTTGAAGGCATCAGGTGACCAGTTTTGCTCACAACTAGTCAGAGACATTTCACATCGTTCTCAAATGAAATCCTAAGTCTGCAAATAATTAACAAAGAAATCATTTTGGAAACAGCAGGAAGGGGTGATCTGTAGAAACCCACTTTGACATTGGGATGTGCATTTAGACACACAGCTCAGGGCTATAAAAAACCATTACACTAAGATTGCAAAAGCATTAAAAATAAAATTGCCTTATAATTTTTTAGAGAACTGTAAATGGCACCCTATCATCTCTGAGGAAATCTTTCCCTAAAGCTCCAATCCTCTTGGTCACTTGGATGAATAAATTGGCCTGCTTCCTTTTCATCTCTCCATTCTCTGCCCCATCAGGTCAAAAGGAAACCATCTCATTTTAAGACTTGTTGAAGTTTCTAGCTAGTTAAGCTGAAAGCAAGAAAAGTCACTTTGGCCAGGTGTGGTGGCTCCCACCTGTAATCCCAGCACTTTGGGAGGCCGAGGTGGGCGGACCACCTGAGGTTGGGAGTTCGAGACCAACCTGATCAATGTGGAGAAATCCCGTCTCTACTAAAAATACAAAATTAGCCAGATGTGGTGGTGCATGCCTGTAATCCCAGCTACTCGGGAGGCTGAGGCAGGAGAATCGCTTGAACCCGGGAGGCAGAGGTTGTGGTGAGCTAAGATCGAGCCATTGCACTCCAGCCTGGGCAATGAGAGCGAAACTCCGTCTCAAACCAAAAAACAAGAAAGAAAGAAAGAAAGAAAGAGAAAAGTCATTTCATGTTGGCATGATAGTAGAAAGCATTTGGCCACATTTTAATTTAATAATGGAAGATTATTAAGATTTAGCCTCCCCATTTAACTCATAAGGTCGGTTAATACCTTTCCTGTTAAGAAGAAGAAGGAAAAAAAAGCTTTGCAATGTCTTAATTATAGATATTTTAACCAGATTACTCTTTTGTATTTTGAGTGTAAGGCACTATATTATGGACCACTGAGTTCCTTGAAAGCTCAAGAGACTTTAACATTTGGGGAAAAGTCCAGGGGTAAGATAAGTCAGAGGCATAAACCTGCAGCAAAATGGAATTTCTTCAAGTTAGGCATCAGGAGAAGCAACAGATAAAAGCAACTGGCAACTGGAGATATCCTTTTTATTCTCTGGGCTAGAAGCATGCTGGCAGAGGCTTTAACTAACTAAATTTACTTGCAAGTTCTCCGAAGGGAGCGATCATATTGCACGAGGGTAACTTTTCAGAACATTTTACTTTGCAAACAAGTTCCTAGGGCCTTGTAAAATACTCCATTCTGAACCTCAATATAAGTATAAAAATGCCAGCATGTCCATTGCATATCCCAACTACAAAAAACATGAGTTTAACTATTTGCTGAAAATGGAAACTTCAGTAATATTTATGATTTACTAGAGCATGCAATCTTCATTTTGAAAGACTTAAAGCATCAAGGAGGTATTTATCCAAAATTAGCATCCAGTAATAGCACCTTGGGATATCCCTGTTTGGCAGCACCTGTACCCAGATCTGGTTACAGCTCAATCAAATGCTGGAGCCATTGACCTCAGGAAGACAGGTGTCCTCTCCAATAGCAGGTCCACATTCTGGGCAATGAGAAATGTGCTTGATCTAATTGCCTGGAGGCCTGGCCTGTTTGCTCAGGTATCTGGCCAGCACAGTGGCCCCTTCACAAAGAATGAAGTTTTCATCTCTTCCTCAAATTAATTGCCCTGTAATTAACTTAGCATTATATTTACCCCCCCCACCCCCCAAAAAAAAGGTTTGCTTGGCTGAATACAATACAATACAATACAATACAATACAATACAATACAATACAATACCATTTATTGACTTATCTATTAATGAATCCAAAGTTTATTGAATGTCCACTATGTACCAAGCACTTGGCGGGCCATGGAGATAAAAATATTAAACGACAAGGAATTTCTTTCATTAACAAGCTCAACATAGTAACTCAATAATTGTTCAAAGGACCCAGAATAGATTTCCTATCTATATTTTATCCTTCCAGCTCAATCTTTTTTTTTTTTTTTTTTTTTGAGACGGAGTTTCGCTCTGTCACTCAGGCTGGAGTACAGTGGCGCCATCTCGGCTCACTGCAACCTCTGCCTCCCGGGTTCAAGCAGTTCTCCTGCCTCAGCCTCCTGAGTAGCTGGGATTATAGGTGTGCACCACCACGCCTGGCTAATTTTTGTATTTTTAGTAGAGATGGGGTTTCACCATGTTGGTTAGGCTGGTCTCGAACTCCTGATCTCGTGATCTGCCCACCTCGGCCTCCCTAAGTGCTGGGAGTGAGCCACCTCATCCGCTCATTTCCATCTCAATCTTAAAGGCCCAGTTCAGGTCTTATCTCCTTGTTCATTTATTTAGGAAATCTCTATTACGTTCCCAAAACGGTGTTGGGCACTGGAACTGCAAAGATATGGAGATTGCAATCCCCATCACTAGGAACTTTTAGCATTACAGGCAGAAGGTAAGTGAGGCAGACAGGATCGGATCATGACAGGTATAAGCCAGGCTAACCAAGGAGTATGGGCTTTATCCTACAACAGTGAGGAGGTATTAGACAATCTAAGGAAGAGAAGCCTGATTACATTTTCATTTTGGAAAGATCAATTTGAGAATGATAATAAAGATGGATGGTAAGGAAATGTGGCTGAAGGGAGGGAAACCAGAGGAGAGGAAAAATCAGATTCCAAAGCTATGGAAGATTTAGCTAACAAGATTTAGCAACAAATCAAATGCGAAGACAGAGGGAAAACATAAAATCTAGGATGACTCTTAAGATTCTGGCATGAGTGGCATTAGCAGAAGGAGAAGGAGGAACAGGCTAGTAGAAAAAATGAGTTCAAATGTGACTGTGTATTGTTGCCCCTTTGTAACATCCAGGTGTCACCATCAAGTTTGTTGTTTAAAATATTTGCCTGAAATTCATGAAAGAGGTAAGGATTCATGAATCGTCACCTTGTAAATGGCAGCTGAAACATGATTGCGAATGACATTGCCAGTTCTGTAGCCAGCCCATACTACTCCCTGGTTCCAAATACCTTGTACTCATCCCCACTGTGTAACAGGAGCCCTGCCTCCACCTGCTGATCAGGGACAATGACCTCTGCCAAGAGGTCTGCTTGTCTCCTGGCTCCTGGACACAAGGACTCCAAAGTATCCATAGGACACTCCAAGGACTCCAAAGGTGGCAGCCATAGCTTATAGTTCACTGCATCCCCTGGCAGGAATGCACTCCCTTACCAGGCCCTTCAGCCATGCGGAGCCCAGAGTTGCAGGGGTGGAAAGAAAATCCTCCAGTGGGGTTTTCAGAGCGATGATAAGTCAAGGAAAAAAAAATGTTTTATGAAGTCTTGACTTGATATTTTAACCAGTTTACCCTGTTGTATTTTAAGTGAAAGGCACTATATTACTTAAATACAAAAGGGTAAGCTGGTTAAAATATCAATAGTCATATCAATGACTCACCCAGCATTCATTTTTTCATTCATTTATTATTCATTAATTAATTCCTTTTTGGCCAACTAATACAAATGGAACTTCTATCTCATATCCTAGGTAATGTGAAAGACTATGGTGGACATGGATGAGTAAGCTTTGACTCCCTACCCTAAAATATCGCATAACCTGGTTTATGATGTTTAGGAAGTTAGGTGTCTTTTTTTTTTTCTTTTCTTTTTTTTTTTTTTTTGAGATGGAGTTTCACTCTGTCACCCAGTCTGGAGTACAGTGACCTGATCTTGGCTCACTGCAACCTCCACCTCCTGAGTTCAAGTGATTCTCATGCCTCAGCCTCCCAAGTAGTTGGGACTACAGGCGCCCACCATGACACCTGGCTAATTTTTGTATTTTTAATAGAGACAGGGTTTCACTATGTTGGCCAGGCTGGTCTCAAACTCCTGGCCTCGTGATCCGCCTCCCTCGGCCTCCTAAAGTGCTGGGATTACAGGCGTGAGCCACCGCATCCAGCCTAGGTTAAGTGTCTTAAATGCATTTTCAACTTATTTTCAACATATGATGGGTTTTTCAGGATATGACCCCATCATAAGTCAGAGAGCATCTGAATTAAATTATCATCATAAAAAAAGAAACATTAAACATTAAAAAGATAAAGAAAATAACAATCATTTTTAATATACTGTCCAAATATAAGCACTATTCATATTTTATGTAGAATACTCAGTCTTTCTTCTAACTATAAAAACATCTTTTTAAACATTTTTGGTAAAATGGATCATATTAAGCATATATTTGTGCTTTCTTTTCATTTATTCATGTTATATCATGAACATACTCCCATGTCATGAAATATAGATTCTCATCATTGTTTTCAACTGTTTCATTGTATCCCACTGTATTGCATCCCGTGATTTATTCAGCAGTTTCTGTACTGATGGAAACTTATGATATTTCCAAATGTTCACTACTATAAACAATGTAATAATGAACATCTTTGTACTTAAGACTTTATACATTGTGTGGTTTATTCCCTATAATACACTCATAGAAATTGGCTTATATATTTCTAAGACCCTTTGGGTACATCACCAATTTGTTTTGTTGTTGTTGTTTTCAGACGGAGTCTTGCTCTGTCACCCAGGCTGGAGTGTAATGGCACGATCTTGGCTCACTGCAACCTCTGCCTCCTGGGTTCAAGTGATTCTCCTGCCTCAGCCTCTCCAGTAGCTGGGAATACAGGCATGTGCCACCTAATGGCCAGCTAATTTTTGTATTTTTAGTAGAAACAGGGTTTCACCATGTTGGCCAGGTGGGTCTTGAACTCCTGACCTCAGGTGATCCACCCTCCTCAGCCTCCCAGAGTGCTGGTATTACAGGAGTGAGCCACCACGCCTGGTCACGAATTTGTTTTTTCAATACAAGACTATCCCCACCTAGAGTTTGGGTTTCAAAATCCTAATTAAGGTTCTTTATTAAGGCTATTTGGAAGCCAAAGGCAGAGATTCATGACTTTTTTTAAAAAATGAAATATAGCATACATAAAGTTCACATGCCAAAAATGAGCTTGATAAAAATTTATAAAATAAACACACACATAAAACCCAGATTAAGAAACAGATCATTACCCTAAACCCTCTCCTGCCTCCATCTAGTCCCTACACACCATATCCATTTTCTTCCCAGAGAGCTCGCAGCCAGTGTCTGAGCACAGTCCAGCATGGCACTCCTCTAGGATTTTCTCAGAGCTACACCTTAGCCTGAGGCTCTTTCTGTTCAACCCTCTGTCCTTTCTCCTCTGCTTTCACAGGTGTCAGACCTGCACCATAAGCTAGAGACTTTCCCTGACTACTGCTGCTCCTTTTCCCTCTTGTCCTTTACCAGAAATTACCCACAACGAATCTCTTGCCCTTCTAACTTTGCCTTGATGTCTGCTTCCTAAGGACCCATCAGCACAGTTGGTCCTGAAGGCAATCAGAAACAACAAGCTCTGTTTGGGAACTGGACTGCGTGCCTCCCAGCTGGCAAGGAGAACCACATCCCAAGTGGTATGTGGACAGGGATAGTCCCAGTCACAAGGGCTAGCCCAGTTGCTAAAAATACTATCAGTAGTGACTTGAGAGTGACATCCCAGTGGAGAAAACGCTGGCTGGTGATAGGATTCAAGCCCTGGAAAGCATGGGGGCCTGGGGGAGGGGAAGCACCTCACACAGGAGCGATGGAGTGAGCTGATTGCTCAAAAGCTGCATTGACATCCTACAGAACAGCAGTCCCTCACCTTTTTGGCACCAGTGACCAGTTTTGTGAAAGATCATTTTTGCACAGACTGGGGTGGGGTAGGGGAAGGTTTTGGGATGATTCAAGTGCATTACATTTATTGGGCACTTTATTTCTATTATTATTACATTGTAATATATAATGAAATAATTATACAACTCACCATAATGTAGAATCAGTGGGAGCCCTGAGCTTGTTTTCCTACAACTAGGTGTCCCATCTGGGGTGATGGGAGACAGTGAAAGATCATCAGGCGTTAGATTCTCATAAGGAGTGCGCAACCTAGATCCCTCACATGCATGGTTCACACTGGGGTTTGCATTATTGTAAGTATCTAATGCTGCTGACCTGACAGGAGGCAGAGCTGGCGGTAATGATAACTCGCCTGCCATTCACCTCCTTCTGTGCAGCCCATGGGTCCGTGGCCCAGGAGTTGGGGATCCCTGCTACAGAGGAAGCATTGCAAATAGAGGGCAGTCAACAGTTACAGCTAAGTGTGAGAACCAGAGGGTCTCTTCAGTAGTTTACACGGTGAAAGAGCTACCACAACTAAGGAACAAACTCAGGATCTGAGAGTCAGGGACAAAGTTCTCCAAAATGGCTGAATGCTCAGTCAAGACAGGTCTGTTGTGCCCCAGTCGGGAACTTCTGGGGCCCTGAAACATAGGATGGGAAAATCTGGGTGGATGACCTGAAAGATGGCGTATCTGCAGACTCCCTGGTACCCCCAGAATGTGCATAGGTGGCCCACCTCTCCCTGTGCAGAAATACACTGCAGAGGCCTCTTCCCTCCAGGCAACTGGTGTCCCCCTGAGAAGCTGTGCCCACTTCCTCTCCTGGCTGCCAGGTCGATAATTCGGGGTAATCCCAGCATAACTTCACTGGGGACATCTGGGCCTGACAAGGGCACTAGTGTCCCTACCTCAGCTCACACCCGTGGCCCTGGGGAACATCACGACCAACTGATGGAGGAAGAAACTCCTATGCTTGGTTTATCGGTGGGTCAGCTTGATGTACAGGTACAAGCTTTGTCATTGGAACGGGCACAATGGGCAGGTGAAGGGGTGGCCACAGTGGCAGAGACAGAGGCTACGTGTGGACCCAAAAGCATGGACTCCACTGACCAAATCTGACTTTGCCATTGCTGCCTCTGAATACCCAACCCGGCAGCAACAGAGAGCAATGTTCAGCCTCTGATGCAGCTCCATTCCTTGAGGATACCCACTCGCAATACATTGACTAATTGGGCCCCTTCTGTCCTGGAGAGGCAGATTTGATTCTCAGATAAACAGACACTGATTTGAATGCGGATTTGCTTTCTCTGTCCTCAGAGCTGCAGCCATTACCACTATCCAGGGGTTTATGGGGTGCTTGATCCACGGGCATGGAATCTCATACAATATAGCATCTGACCAGGGGATCCAGGTGCTATGGGCTGAATGTTTGTGTTCTTCCAGATTCCTATGTTGAAACCCTAACCCCCAATGTGATGGTGTTAGGGGGTGGGGCCTTTGGGAGGTGGTTAGATCATGAGGGCAGAGCTCCCAGAGCTCTCATGAATGGGCACAAGGGGTGGCTCGTGGCAACCACAGAGAGGTGCACTGTTTGCATTTCCCTTCAAGAAAGAACTGAATGATCAGCTGCAAGCAGAATGGTCAGCTGACAGCCTCCAGTTGCAGCACCTTTGGGACCCGCTGCAGTATTTGAGCTGAGGCCATGCTTTTCCCCACTCCTGCAGTGCCAGCCAATGACTGAGTGTGGCAAGCGCCCACTCAGCACCCTCCCTTATATTTGGGAACTTGTTATCCAAATCCCCAACCCCAACCACGGGATTCCAACAGAAGCAATCATGCTTTTATATGTCTTGGTTCCCATGGTCAAAGTAGAACTTGTATAAGGATGAATGCCCAAGCTAGGCCACTCATAGTCCTTTCCCTGGCTTTTGTTATTTTTTAAACTATAGTCGAGAAGAACATCTCTAGTACAGGAAGTTGCAAGAGATAGCCTTGGGAGTAGTTGATTTCTGGCCACATGAGGAATCCCATCTGCAGTGAATGAGAAAGAAACCAACAGACACAGACGCACGGAGAGGAGACAGAAAGTGCCTATAGTGGCCAGGTGCAGTGGTTCACGCCTGTAATCCCGGTACTTTGGGAGGCCAAGGCGGGCGGATCACCTGAGGTCGGGAGTTCGAGACCAGCCTGACCAACATGGAGAAATCCTATCTCTACTGAAAATACAAAATGAGTCAGGCATGGTGGCAGGCACCTGTAATCCCAGCTACTTGGGAGGCTGAGGCAGGAGAATCACTTGAACCCGGGAGGCAGAGGTTGCAGTGAGCTGAGATGGTA